>NC_088855.1:55514485-55815423 GCF_963853765.1 Magallana gigas | reverse complement strand
AAATACCAAAATCTTCTCAAACTCTTGCAAAGCTAACGAATGTGGATACCTTTTTTTTTTAATAGGAAACAGTTGTAACTTGCTCTCATTTGGATGAATGCTCACATTTATTTTATTAAGGTCTTCCGTTTCCAACGGAAGACCTTTCTATTATTGTGCGGGAAAAAAATTAAGATTATTCTTATTTTTCTTTTTTCTTTTTGTTTCCTAGACGCGAACTTTGAGGCTTCATATCTTGCTCATTTCTAAACGGTTTTTGCTCAAATTTTCAGGGCTAATGTACTTTACAATACACAATCTTAAGCAATTCATAAAATGTAGAATTCCCTTTCCGTTAAAGAGTTATTCCCCTTTTAAATTTTTTTAGGGCCTTTTGTTTCCAGACAAAGGCTCCGAGACTATGATAGCAGGGAATGGGAATCCAACGAATTTGAATAACAGAGACATTGTAGTTGTGCACATTTGTTTATGTTTTTAGATTACGTTTTTTATTTAGGAAAAGGTAGGGGGTCAAAAAACAGGATTCCCAAAAGTGCAAAAATTTAGAATTGTTTTCCTTTATATCTTTTGAACGAAAAAAATTTTGTAAAGACATGTAGAATAAAAGTTGTGCAAAATAACAAGGGCTTTCATTTGACACCAATAAAAAGGGGCTGGCCCCTTAAATTAAGGGCCAATGGCCCCTAAAAAATTTTGCTTAATAACTCAAAAACGGTTAGGATTTTGATATGGCTGTCGCTGGAAAAGTTGTTTGTTGGGATCTCATGAAGGTCGTTTCAATGTTATTTTGTAAGTGGTTTGTGTAGTATGAGTGTAAAAAGCTTTACATGTTAGCATGTACCTGTTTTTATTTGACAAGTTAACGAAAGACTTTGTGCGTACAACTGGCATGAAGTTACCGCAGAAAGTATGCTGGTTTATACAGGAGGCATTAATTCATAAGAATTTTTTTTTTTAGAATACATGCTTTTTTTAAGGAGTTTAAGTCGTTGTTAAGTTCTTATAGTGCACAATCCTTAAAAACGGGAATTGGAAAACAAAACATTCTTTTTCTTTTCTAGTAAAACACAAAATATGGAATGAAAAAATATATGCATTACCTTTTTAATATAAACATCATGCATTCAAAATCTACCTTGAATCAGAGCTGTGTGTGTACCATTACGTAAGCTCTCCCTCGCCCGCGGCCGAGAAAGTCGGTCACCGTGGTCGCGGCTGGACTACCTAGCGGTCAGTGGTTATCTAATACACGAGAGTTGCGTCTCTCATATATGAATTTATTTAGCTGCGAACTCAAGAATTGTTTTAGTTTTGATTACACAAAATCTTTTGTGGATTAAACGATTGGATGTCAAGTAAGAAATACATGTAGTTCATTTAATTAATAAAAGCAATGTCATTCTCTAAAGCAATAATAGACATAGATCAATTGTGGGTTTTTAGTTTAAAATAAAGAACTTCTATTTGATAGAGTAAGGTCATTATACTGCAAACTTTTCAAATCTTCCTTGTTTCTGAGCTGTGCGTTTCTGTGCGTTGTACCTTTACGTAATCTATCCTTCGCCCACGGCCGAGGAGATCAGCCACGGCTGCATTACCTAGCGGTAAGCGGTTATTTAATACACAAGATTCGCACACCGCGACTTACACTTGCATGCATATGAACGTGTTTGAGTTAATATAGCCGTATATACAAGAACTGTTTTAATTTTATGTTATAAAGGTTTGTCCTACTTGTATATATTGAATTAAATATTTGAGTGTAAATGAATATTAATGAACGATATTACTCCATATCGGAAAAATCGTTAGACATAAACTAATGGTTGGTTGGTTTATGTAAACTACTTTAAAAACTGTACAATTAATGTTTTAAATCAACACCCCCACACCACCCCCCTCAAATATTAAACCTTTAAATAATGATCATCCCTCGCACATGGCTGAGGAGATCCGGCGCGAGTGGTTAAGTGATCCGCGGTCGGTTCGTGTTGTTCTACATGTACCTTATGACGCGTTTATGTTTCATATTTTGCACGGACACAACTTTATTTTATTATGTTTTCAACTATTATATTGGTTTAAGATAAAGTTATTTTACTTTTACAGTTGATTAAGCATTGATTTATACGATAGCGTACAAGGTAGTTTAAAAATCAAATCAAATTATAATCAAAGTTTCATGTTACATGTTTGCGGTAGGTGCTAGCACGATAAAGGAATGCCCTGAATTGAGGCATTCGATGATTATTTTAGTAAATATTCACATGAGTTTAAACAACTTTAGATTATATATATTTTCAACTCGCAGCAACAACGGAAGACCTACTCGGGGCTTTGCCACGAGCTCTGCTCTAGTTCATTATATATTTACAGTAATTTCCAGGAACGTTTTTTAAAAGGGGCGCGGCAGCATCATTCAAAAAATATTTAAAAGCAAAAGGGGAGTGCGTAGTATGCCTTTAGCTCTTCAACTGCTCAATGGTATCTTTATTTTCACATTTATTACATTATTACATCCTCCCGGGGGGAGGGGGGGGGGTCCAAAACCGTTTTTCTTTTATGATCAGCAAATTTTTTTTTTATACGTAAATTATATTTTTTTTTAAACCGGGCGGGGGGGGGACTCTGTGATAAGTCAATTTTTTATATGTAAGTTTAAGAAAAATGTCTGCTGCTAGAAAAGAGGAAATAAACTGCAATAAACATTATGTTAAAATCTTTTTTATTCAACATCATTGTATCTGAGATAAATTCTATTTAAATAAATAAACAATCTTATAAATTATGAATAATGAAATTTTATTAGAAAAAATAGGCATGTTTATATTTTATTTTGCATTCAAATTCATTTACGTTTCGTTGATACTTTTATTTTTATTGATTTATCCGTGATAATTCATTATTTGATCACACGCTGCGCTCGCCCCAACGGTCGCACCGTAAAACATATTATTTTTAAAATCAGTTCTTGTACTTCTGTCTATTTGTGGCTTTAGTCCAACCTTTTGTCCCGCTTATTACCGTGATGTAGAAGATTTGTTTAATTTTGAAGATAACTGTAGGGAAACGATTTTACAATAATTTAAACATTTATTGCAGAGTTATTGCCTAGTTACAGGTTATCAACTAACTGTAATATCAGGATTAAAAGTTTAAATTGTTCAAAATTTGGACTTATGTGTAGGTCTGAAATCGCTTCATGATCCTAAGGCCTGTACATCCAACCCCTGATTATAAAATGCACGATAACTTATTTACTACAGGGTTAATTCATGTAATAAAAATGTCGTTATATTAGTTTACTATAATTCTTTTGCCAATGAGAATGAGATACAAAAGGAATTTCAACTTCTCTTTCTGAGTAAATTCCGGCGTAGTTACCGACCATAAAATTGATTAGTGTCTGGGAGTAAAATATAGGGTCGGTCGGGCGAACGAAAACAGTAATATTTTTTCTTTTGACCAAAACACGCAGTAGAAACGAAGTCGGGTCGCCGTGAAAGCGCTATAAAGTCTCTGTCACAAAAGCTCTTGACAGAGTTTCTGCTATGTATAGTTCGCTTCCTTTGGTGTATGTTACTCGTAGATTGTACTTCTGGAGACGAAGTAGGATCCTTTGAAGACGTTTTAGAGCTGCTTATAAAGATTTCTTAAAAATTGTCTCCAAAGGCTTGTTATCAGACTGGACTGTCACAAGGTCTCTGATGTATTGATCGAAATGCTCACATGCAAACATTTCTGCCAACACTCTTTCTCAATTTGGGCATAGCGTTGTCCGGGCTGAGATAAAGCTCTGAATGCATACGCAACTGGTTGCCCGTGGTGCATTAGATTTGCACCTAAACCAACTTCAGACGCATCACATTGTATGGTCACTTCTTCATTCACGTCATAGTACTTTAACACTAGTTCAGTTCTGACTAGCTGCTTCACTGCTTTGAATGTATCTTCTGGTTGTGTCTTCCATTGTTACAAGGTATTTTTGACGGTAAATCTGCGTAGAGGTTCACAAGTTCAGATAAAGAGTGGTAAGTATTTGGACATGCAGGTCACAAGTCCAAAAAGTCTCTGAACATTTTAAAGATTTTTAGGTCTTGGCATCTCGACAACAGCTTCCACCTTATCTGGATCAGGGCACATTCCTTCCGATGTAAGTATCTGACCCAAGTACTTGACAGAAATGAGTCGCAGCTTTAATTTCTTCTTGTTGAGTTTAATACCTACTTCTCGTGCTCTTTGAAGAAACACTTACTCTCACCAGATCCGTAGACTAAGATATTATTCATAATGATTTCTTTATATAGACCCTCTCATACTTCATGTTGCTTTCGTTTGAACTACTTCTAAAGACACTCTTTTTGAGTAGTATTTTGATCGGTGACTAGGATTGCAGTACATTTAATCAGTACGACCTTCTCAATTCACAGCGTTTATTTTTTTTAATAATGTTTGATATCTACACAACCTCCAAATACCCAGGAAATTTTTTAAGCTTGAAAAATTAAAGATTTTCATTCAATCCTGAAACAATTTCACGTTTTATCAATGTACATTCTCAAGAAATCATTTTTGACATCATAACCTTTCACTGTATTCGAAATCTTTCGGTGTCCCTTCATGTGAATTGTTTGTTGAAATCTTGTAATTAGGTTGCCATTGTGTATGAAGCAACCTGCCAAATTTATTTATAACTAGGATTTAACCCGAAACTGTCATTAGAATGGTATCTTGGCACAATGACATATTTAAATTACATAAGCATAATAGGGGATTTTCAAGGGTTTTCCTGTTATTTTTGAAGACAGCAGATAGGAAAACTAAGACGTTATAAGTATTGTCCACAATATAGAAATATCACTGAACGAATTAAAACGTATTCACGTAAGTACATGTTCAGGTAATTATTAAATGTATTTTCATGCAGTGTTTGTTGAAAGACCTACGCATCTAATTCATACGACTAAAACTATTACTAATTTGAGACCAAGCCAAAACTTTGGACCAGGTCAAATTGATGCCTAGCTAATTTTGAGGCCAGTCCTGGGTTTAGAGTATGCAATTATTAATGTCTAGTTCAACCAACCGCTTTATCTGTGCAACACAGCCTTGTTTCTTAGGTAGCATATGATTGAATGAAAAACCAATTACGCAAAAAAGTAAACTGTATTGGTGATAAAAATATTGTTTTTTCTTTACTAAATCATGTTCAAAAGCAATAGGCAGATGTGGATACGTCTATGAGTGAGTTTTTGTATGTACTGCAAAACTTCGTCACCAAAAGATAGTTATGCCCGGTGCTGCACTTCAAGGATGTTAATCTTATTAAGGTCTTCCGTTTCCAACGGAAGACCTTTCTATTATTGTGCGGGAAAGATTATTAGGGTTTTCCGTTTTCAACGGAAAATCCTTCTGTTATTCTACGGTTTCTTTTTCTTTATTATTAGGGTCTTCCGTTTCCAACGGAAGACCCTCTTGTTTTTCTACTGTTTCTTTCTATTATTATTATTCTTAACATTCTTTTTCTGCCATCTTTAAAGCTTTATTTCTTGAAAACTATTCGCCCGATTTGCACGAAATTTTCCAGACTTATAGGACATTGGAGGGGATAAATGTTTTTAGTAAAAACATTTGTTGACGTCACTTCCGGTTTCAGATATTGACGATTTTATAAATTTTTAAGGGTCATTTTGTCCACGCATCTCCTCCATAACCAATCGAGATAGAAGCTTGAAATTTTCAGGGATTGTAGATGAATGTCTGTAGATGTACCCCCATGCTTCCAATTATGAAAATTGCTCAAGGCCTTAAAGCTCGCCTGAACCTGAAAATTAGCACCAAATTTTTTCACGAAATTTTTTCACATTTTTGTTATACCTTTTGATGTATAAATATGTTGTCAAAACATGTAATGCAAAAATTGTTTCAAATTACACGGGCTTTCATTTGATATCAAGAAAAAGGGGCTGGCCCTTCAAATTAAGGGCCCAGAGGGCTCTAAAGTCTTTTTACAATAACTCTTCTCTGAACAATAATTTGTTATGAATTGTAGAAGCAAAAATGTTTATTATAGAGCTCTTTATCTATGTAGTAACATGTCTAATTCATATATTACGTAATTAGGGTTTTCAAGGGGCCAGAAATTCTAAACTTTGATCACAAATATCTGAAAAAGGAGAAATATTTTTAAAAGCAATGTAGAACAAAAGTTGCTAAAAATAATGTTTTGTAGAATATACTTTCTTAAATTTGTTTGTTGATGGCCCCATTAAGGAGTAAAAGGGTCGGCCCCTAAAACAAAATTGTTCAGATATCTCGAGAACGGTTAACAATTCGTGAACATTTGTAGAAAAAAATAGTGTATATTTGCCTAAGTTACTTATGTTTATTGGTTTAAGAACTCTGCTTCTTACAAGAACTTTAAGCTTTACTTTCGACATTAACGGAAGACCCACTCGTTGCTTTGCAACGATCTTTGCTCTAGTTATACTTTTTTTTCTTTTTCTGACTTTTTTGGATCGTTATTTCTCAGAAACTATTCAACCGATTTACACTAAATTTTTAGGAGTTATAAAGCATCAATGTCGCTACAGATTATTAAAATTTCAAATGATTACGTCACTTCCGGTTTCAGATATGGACGATTTTGTAAATTTTTAAGGGCCATTTTGTCCACGCATCTCCTCTGAAACTAATCATGATAAAAGCTTGAAATTTGCAGGGATTGAAGATGAATGTCTGTAGATTTCCCTCCATGCTTCCAATTGCGAAAAATGCGCAAGGCCTAGTAGCTCGCCTGAACTTGAAAATTAGCACCAAATTTTTTCACAATATTTTCGCACATTTTCCGTAATATCTTTTGACGTATAAATATTTTGTTAAAACATTTAATGCAAAAACTGTTTCAATTTGCACGGGCTTTTATTTGATATCAAGAAAAAGGGGCTGGCCCCTCAAATTAGGGGCCAAGAAGGCTCTAAAGTCTATTTGCAATAACTTTTTAGTGAACAGTAATTTGTTATCAATTATAGAAGCAAAAATTGTTCATTGTACAGCTGTTTATCTATACAGTACCATACTTAAGTCATATATTACGTAATTAGGGGTTTCAAGGGGCCAGAAGTTCAAAACTTTGATCATTAATATCTGAAAAAGGAGAAATATTTTTTAAAGCAATGTAGAACAAAAGTTGTTCAAAATAATGTTTTGTACAATATGCTACCTTAAATGTTTTTGTTTATGACCCCATTTAGGAATTAAAGGGTCGGCCCCTAAAACACATTTGTACAGATATCTCAAGAACGGTAAACATTTTGTGAACACTTGTTAAACAAAATATGTTTATATTTACAAGACCTTTCATTTGATGTCAAGAAAAAGGGGCTGACCCCTCAAATAAGGGGCCAAGAGGGCTCAAATGTCTTCTTACAATAACTCTTTACTGAACAATATTTTGTTATTAATTATAGAAGCAAAAATGTTCATTATACAGCTGTTCATCTATACATTACCATACCTAAGTCATATATTACGTAATTAGGGGTTTCAAGGGGCCAGAACTCAAAACTATGATCATTAATATCTGAAAAAGGAGAACTATTTTTAAAAGCAATGTAGAACAAAAGTTCTTCAAAAATAGGTTCTTAACAATATGATACCAAAAATTTTGTTGTTAGTGGCCCCGGTAAGGGGTTAAAGGGTCGGCCCCTAAAACGCATTTGTACAGATATCTCGAGAACCGTTTACAATTCATGAACACTTGTAGAACAAAATATGTTTATATTAGCGAGACCTATTATTTGATATCAAGAAAAAGGGGCTGACCCCTCGAATTAGGGGCCAGAAGGGCTACTAAGTCTTTTCATAATTACTCTTTTCTGACAAATAATTTGATATTAATCATCAAGCAGCAAAGAAGCTTTTATTAAGTTTAATTTAAAACCGAAACCCGTTTTAAAATCGGACGATGCATTACAGAGATATCGGGGTTTAAAAATTGATTTTTTCGGAAATTTTGATTCCGCGTCCTTGGTTTAAAAAATAGCGTAATGTTCAAAGTAAAATTAACTCGTACCCAAAATAATTGTTTAGTCGTACTGTAACACATTCGGATTTTTTTGTTAAGTCGTTCTTGAAATCAGGAAGGTTTTCGTTAAGTCGTACTTAAAATCATTCGGATTTTGTTAAGTCGTACCAGGAATAATTCGATTTTTTTCATCTTTTTATTTTAGTTACTATTGTTATTGGTTTAAGAGCTCTGCTTCTTACAGGAACTTCCAGCTTTACTTCCGACATTAACGGAAGACCCACTCGTTGCTTTGCAACGAGCTTTGCTCTAGTTTTTTTTTTTTTTTAGTTTTTTTTTTTTTTTTTTTTTTTTTTTTTTTTCTTCCTAGACGCGAACTTTGAGGCTTCATATCTTGCTTATTTCTGAACGGTTTTTGCTCAAATTTTCAGGGCTAATGTACTTTACTAAACACTATCTTAAGCAATTCATAAAATTTAGAATTCCCTTTCCGTTAAAGAGTTATTCCCCTTTTAAAATTTTTTAGGGCCTTTTGTTTCCAGACAAAGGCTCCGAGACTATGATAGCAGGGAATGGGAATCCAACGAATTTGAATAACAGAGACATTGTAGTTGTGCACATCTGTTTTTGTTTTTAGATTACGTTTTTTATTTAGGAAAAGGTAGGGGGTCAAAAAACAGGATTCAAAAAAGTGCGAAAATTTAGATATATTTTCCTTTATATCTTTTAAACGAAAAATATTTTGTTAAGACATGTAGAATAAAAGTTGTGCAAAATATAGAGGGCTTTCATTTGACACCAATAAAAAAGGGCTGGCCCCTTAAATTAAGGGCCAATGGCCCCTAAAAAAGTTTGCTTAATAACTCAAAAATGGTTAGGATTTTGATATGGCTGTCGCTGGAAAAGTTGTTTGTTGGGATCTCATAAAGGTCGCTACAATGTTATTTTGTATGTGATTTGTGTAGTATGAGTGTAAAAAGCTTTACATGTTAACATGTACCTGTTTTCATTTGACAAGTTAACGAAAGTCTTTGCGCATACAACTGGCATAAAGTCACCGCAGAAAGTATGCTGGTTTATACAAACGGCATTAATTCATAAGAATTGTTTTTTTTAGAATATACGTCCTTTTTTTAGGAGTTTGAGTCATTGTTGTTAAATTCTTATAATGCTCAACCCTTAAAAACGGGATTTGGAAAACAAATCATTGTTTTTCTTTTCTAGTACATATACCTTTCTTTTGTTTGTTAAAAATAAATTCAATTTTGTAAAAAGATAAGTATATCATTTCCTCTAGATTTTTTTTCAATGAAAATACCTACAAGAGAGTTTTGCCAATTACAAACAGTTTAAAGTACATGTAATGTAAAACACGGGCGCCATTTTGAAACAAATTGTCAGAGAGTTCCGAATGAAATCTGATGAACGTTTCACATGGTTCTCGCACGCTTTGCTCGAAACGATTTACACGCTTTGTCCGAAACTCTGCACGCTTTGTCCGAAACGCTAAACGGTTTACACGAAACGCTTCACGATTCACACGAAACGGTTAACACGAAACGTTTCTTGCACGTAAGTCGCACGCTTTTTTGGTGTAGTAATACGTTTCAGGGTCTGTAAATTTTGTCAGCACGCAACAATTCTAAATTGTACATTGTTTTCAAAAATTTAGAAATATTGAAATAAAGAAGTTATCTTAGAGAAAAGGTTACGTGTTTTGTAAACGGGTTCGGTTTAAAAAAAAAACACAATTCCTGACATGACCCATGAGTACATACTGTTTACAACAATGCTTGCTACCCTCTGAAAATTTAACTCGCCATTAAATATTTCATTTTTTGAATAATGTTTGTTACGATTACATAAACTAAAACATCTTATTTTCTTTTTTAATACACGTTTTATATGCAGGTTTTCAATCACAACATGTTTTTATAACAAAAACAGAACTGAAAGTTTAGTAATTATAATCGTTTGACACCACATCACATATATTTTCAACTCGCAGCAACAACGGAAGACCTACTCGTGGCTTTGCCACGAGCTCTGCTCTAGTTTGCATTAAACTTTGGTAAATAAACTCTTTGACGTTTGTTTCACATCGGCTGGACTGCAGGTACCCTTTAAGCATGGACAGAGAGGCTCCGCGTTCTGATAAGGCCCCCCAAAACTTATCCATGTTTCCTGTCACCGGACCGAACAATGGTTAGGGTTGTTTGGTAGGAAAAATATTATTTTAGAAAAAATATTTTTACTACTTTAAAAATATGTGCAATAGTGATAGGAAAAAAGTATAATCCCTATGTACGATGCAATTTTTTTTTAGTTTCCAAAAAGTCTCTGTGTAAATGAACAATCAGCAACAGACAAAGAATAAAAATCAAACATTTTTTTTAGAATTCAAAAAAACTTATCTTATTTAAAAAATTATTAAATTAATGTACATGTATTTATACCTTATATGGATAAATGTTTTGTTGTTGTTGTATAAGCTTAATGATAATATTTTTAAAATCAGTTCTTGTACTTCTGTCTATTTGGGGCTTTAGTCCAACCTTTTGTCCCGCTTATTACCGTGATGTAGAAGATTTGTTTAATTTTGAAGATAACTGTAGGGAAACGATTTTATGATAATTTAAACATTTATTGCAGAGTTATTGCCTAATAACAGGTTATCAACTAACTGTAATATCAGGATTAAAAGTTTAAATTTTTCAAAATTTGGACTTATATGTAGGTCTGAAATCGCTTCATGATCCTAAGGCCTGTACATCCAACCCCTGATTATAAAATGCACGATAAATTATTTACTACAGGGTTAATTCATGTAATAAAAATGTCGTTATATTAGTTTACTATCATTCTTTTGCCAATGAGAATGAGATACAAAAGGAATTTCAACTTCTCTTTCTGAGTAAATTCCGGCGTAGTTACCGACCATAAAATCGATTAGTGTCTGGGAGTAAAATATAGGGTCGGTCGGGCGAACGAAAACAGTAATATTTTTTCTTTTGACCAAAACACGCAGTAGAAACGAAGTCGGGTCGCCGTGAAAGCGCTGTAAGGTCTCCAACAGCGCTACAAGAGCTCCCTTGACGCGCTCAATCAACACACATAATCGCACTTAGTTGCGCAGTGATAAGTCGATTGCGCTGACACAGAGACCTCTCGGAGCCCTTTGGGATGTCATAGCGTCTTTATCGCGCCCTCACTGCGCATCCACAGCGTTTGAATACTAGTTGAACTTCAAAGAAGTGATGCTCTTGTCATTGCGCTCTCTTGGTGTTTCCTCTTCGTTCATTAGCGTTTATGCCGCGCTTTCACGTTGTTTCTATCTAGTGCGTTGTCAGTCAGATAACGAAAACTTGACCAATGGCTGTTGTACAGTAGCAAGCGATATAGTATTCATAACCTTGATGTGTATGACTATGTAAAAAGTAGCATTTGCGAATATTCCAGGATCTTTAACAAACGTAGATGGAATTCATGTCATTTGTCCTTATGTTAATTGCACTTCTTTGTATTCTAACAACTAATGTTTACCTGTCTACTAAGATTTTTGTCTTTCACAAATTAGCAAGAAATTACATTTCAACTACAATGTACCTTATTTCATCAGAACAATAACAATGTTTTTATCATTTATTTACTAGTTCTTGTTTGTTTCACATAAAATTGTTCTTTTAAAAAATATACATAGAAGACACCTTGTTCACGCTTTCAGCGCGCAGGACACACCATAGACGAGAGGTAAAAACTCTTAGCACGCCATGCGCACTTGGCGGATACTCGGAGAGAGCTCAGTCAATCGCTAAGTAGAAACTTAGGTTAATGTGGCTTTTTTTTTAAATAAAAAAGTGAATAAATAAAAATGAATATTTTTTAGATAAATATATTTAGTTCTGGTATATTTGAAAGCATCCAATTGGGTTAAATAAAACTTTTTCCTTCAGATTGTCACGAGTAGAAATGGCGGAAGCCGCTTCACTTAGTAGAAGTTCAACAGACAAACTTCTAGAGAATCCATATGCAAAGAATTCAGATGGACCAGCCTGTGGTATATATAAGCAGTCGGATATTTGCATTTTGACTTGTGGCCGTTCTAAATGCTATGCCCCTCATTATGCATCGTTTATATCTCTCAGCAAGGGAGGCAACCTACCGATAGATGTTTACAGTTTGAAAATGTCTGAAATGAACAGATCTGAAGAACAAGAGTCAAATGCTGTTATATTTGCAATCTTTGTATGCAAACATAACCAGAAACATTTTGAACAATGCTGGAGAAGACTAAGAGTGCATTCTATCGTTGTTTTAGGAAGCGTAGGAAAAATAAAGTCTGAAGTACCTGAATGTTGTTATCGTAACATTGAAATAAAAGAAAACATGTTACAGTTTTATTATGAAATAAAGTCAGCGGTATTAAAAAGCAGAGATGATAACGTTTACAATGAAATCGATAGCAGTTCCCTATGTGAAATGAAAAAAGATGCTATAAAATCTGACCAAAGGGCTGACCGGAAACACAAACATAAACCATTTACTGTTGAAACAACTGAAACGTACAAAGAAAACAAGACAGAGTTAACTATGGAGACAATTGACACTTACAACGAAGACAAGAAAGAGCAGTCAAGTCATTCTGAAAGAGCGAGAGATGTATATCTGAACGTACAAACTCTACTGCCTTCGCAAAGTCATTTAGGCTCATTTGTTTTCCAAAGCCATATTTTACCAATGGAAAACTATGATGGTAAAACAAATTCTTTTCATTTACGATAGTGCTTTCTTTTTAATTTTGATTTGTCATTAGGTGTTGATGAAAACATAATACGATACCCAGTACTTGTGACAAATCAAACCCAAGGTTGAATGAAATATTCTAAATGACACTACAGTCGGAAGAGATTAGGAATTGGTTAGTTTTTGATATGCAGTTAACAAACCATCTATAAAAAAGAACTAACGTCGATTTTAACACAGTCAGCACTCTATGCATTCCAGCTATTCAACAATACTTGAATACACGAAAATTCAAAACTTTCGTTACGGTGGCTATTATCAAAAGAGACATAAGCTTAATATTGTAAGCCTATATATAAATATATATTTTTTTATAATTTGTGTGCGATTCGGCATTAATTTGATGACAAATACAATTGTTGATCGAAAAGTAATGTGACAGTTAGGATAAAATCGTTAAAAATCGGCTTAAAGTGAACATTTCTTATGTTTGAAATACCAAAATATCTTGATTCAGATCTGTAAATTTTAACGCATAATGATTCATACGTCTAAAAAATATTTTAATGTGCGTGGTTGGATGATAGTCACCGCAAGCTGGCGACGTCATTTATGAATATTCTTTGGATTATGTTTTGAATTCATGATTTAGTCCATAATAAAGAATTGGCCTTCATGCTTCATTTCCATATTTTAATAATTCCATTTTCAATTCATAAAATTATAACTCTTTTTGTGTTCGACAGAGTAGTAAATTGGACTATTTTCAATGTGTGATAAGGACAAAATGTAGGAAATTAGCCTTATAAAATAGGTGATGACGTAAGAACCTAGCTTTATCCTGCGATGTGTACTCCTTTTAACTATCTTAATTTTTTTTAATTTATTCATTAGCAAAGCATATGCTTTAATGAAACATTAAGAAAGAATTAAGGTTACCCTGTTTACTGTTTCTTGCTTACAATGTTGATATCTCAACTCTTATAAAGTTTCTTGTAATGTCTATCGATCAAGGCAAAAAAGCATCATTTCTCTTTTAGCATGTCTGGCCTTTTTATTTCTTGATCAAGAGAAAAAAACCACGGCGTACTTAATTTTTCATAGTAGTGAAAAAACTTTTTTATATTTGTTTCAAAATATTGCGTCTTTTAAAACACTTTGAAAAAAGACGTACATATAAATGATTACGCGGCAAAATCAAATATACATCATGTCCTGCATTTATGTCTTTTCAATTATTAGTCTCCTACCAGTTTTCACCGGAGGGGACTATAACTTTCCTCTGCGTCCGTCCGTTCGCTGTCTGTCCGTCCGTCCGTCCGTCTGTCTGTCCCACCTCAGTTTTCCATACTTTTAGCTCACCTGAGCTGAAAGCTCAAGTGAGCTATTCTGATCACATTTTGTCCGTCGTCCGTCCGTCTGTCCGTCTGTAAACTTTTTACATTTTGAACTTCTTCTCTAAAACCGCTTATCCAATTTCAACCAAATTTGGCACAAAGCATCCTTATGGAAGGGCAAATATAAATTGCAGAAATAAAAGTCCGATCTGTATTCAAAGCGGAGAAAACCTTGAAACTGTAGAAAAAGGGAAGTGCACTTTAAAAAATCTTCTCAAGAACTACCGAGTCTAATTTAACGTTGTTTAGCATAAATTATCCTTATAGGAAGGAAAATATAAATTGCAAAAATAAAGTACTAATTCTGTTTCAAATCTGAGTTATTGCAAAAATAATAATAAAGGGAAGGCGTGTTTCAATCAGTTTAATAGCTTCGGGTTCGGCATATGGTAAAATGGGTAGGCAAGACTTGGCCTGAACAAAACAAAAGATTGGCAGGTATTAATCTGCCAATCTCATTAAAATTTCAGGATATTTGGTGGACCAGTATATTTGTATTCGCCGTAAATATTGCTGCAAAATAATGCGTATTTGGAATTGACGATAACCGATCTTCCCGGCTTTTATTTGGCCCGGGTTTGCATACCCATTTTACCAAGACTCGTATTCCATACTTCTAAAACGAGGTTCTTTGTTAAAAGCAGCCATGACATTTTACGAAAAAGGGTCGATCTGACTATGATAAATTTGCTTGCTATGCAACAGTTCGCGTATGAAGGGAAATTTTTGAAACATGCAAAATACATTGGTGCCGATTTTGTGAAGTAAATTTAGGCTAAATATTTCAATGCGTTGACAGTTTTCACACATGACGTTGGTGTTAGCTTGTTCTGATTTTCGTTTCGTTTTCAATATTTACGCTTTTAACCTGGGAACTTTCGTCTGTATTTCGTGATTTTTTACGTATCAAATCAAACAGAGACTTCGGTAAATCAAACAGTTAACTGTTTACCTGCGCAGATTAAGCAAAATCTGATGTATCAAAAAAGTACTGAAATACAATACATTCTATTGGTAATTCGGCATTATCTTTTGCGTAATGGTAGATTAATACAATAGATTTTGTTGAGATGCTCGGCATTTTCTCGAGTTTATTCAGTTTAAATAGATTTTGATATCGCTGACGGAAATATGTAGGTATATACATGTATATATATGATTCATTTCGAAAAAATAAATTGTGTTCTTTATTTGTTAAAGTGCATGTTTCTTGTGTTTAATTGTTTACAATTTCAATTTACTAACCATAGTTGAGTGTTAAGCTTCGAATTATAAGCAAGATACAGAGATTTGCTCACAATTGTATGTTTGTACACAGATCTTAAAAACAACTAAAGATTAAAAAAGTAAAAAATTGGTCAATATTTATTAAGAAAATTTTCAACGTCTGTTCTTCCAGAAACCAACTTTAAAAACTTATTGTATTGTGAACTTAACCTTTTTTCGTCATTATTACTCCTTATTCTGCCTTTGCCTACAGATAGTTAACCAACACAACAATCCAGTGCTTCGTATTTATTGTGTATGCGGTAAAAAACTGAAACAAAAACAAAGTATGAATTACTCATACGTTCTCAAAAACAATGTACATGTAAAGACAAAATGCATATAATAATAGTTGTAATGAAAGAAAAGAAATATAAATAACAGTATTGAAGATAAGGTCCAAAACAATGAATTTTAACACAAATGGGTTTCCATAGAAAATTGTAACAAACGTACGTTATTTACTTAGATTGACAATGACAATAATGGCGTTCCATACTTTTTAGAGATAATGAGAAATTTACTTATAAACTGCATTTATATAAAAATACGAAACAGTAAACATATAAATGAATAGCCGCGTATGTAATATAAATCAACAGAAAACTACTTACAGTGTGTGGCAGCATAGGAATACGAAAAACATGTTGGGTGAACTAAGTGTCCTTGTGTGGGTCACACAAACAACAAACAGGAATTCAACAATTAGGAAAAGTAACTCTAAATCATATAATGAAAGGATAACTCTAGGTTCAAAAAAGAAAGATAACTGCAGAAAATACATATCAATATGATAATGGAAGATAACTCTAAATGTTTTTAGATAATAATTAAACTTTAGCAAAATACACAATCATACAAAATCTTGTAAACAATACACTCCCCGTCTGATATCTTTAGATATCACTATCCAACATATTTACAAAATAACCAAAATATTCCAAACAAACGAATTACCAATCAGTTCTGAATAACATGAAGCACTGTTACAAATATTCAAATTGCCATCAAGAGCACAGTCTCTGTAACCGGGCGCGTAAAGAATGTGTTAACGCCATTCTTGTTCACACGAAGTTGTGCTTTACGGACTCTCTTGTCCGATACGCTTGGAAATACTTGATCCACTACTGCCATCTTCCAGTCACAGCGATGGGCTGAACTGTCCTTCAATAAAACGACATCACCGACGGATAGGTTTCTTTGGTGCTGTGTCCACTTTTGTCGACTTTGAAGGGTGACTAAATATTCCCTACGCCATCGTTTCCAGAAGAGGTCTGCAAGTAGTTGAACTCTTTTCCACTGAGCTTTGAAGGCATCTTTCTCATCAAATGGTCCAGGCGGTTCTCCTCCTTTGTCTGTTTTCTGGGTCAGAAGGGTACATGGAGTGAGAATGAATGGGTATTCTGGATCGGTTGGAACTGGTACTAATGGTCTTGAGTTAATAATGGCACAAGCTTCAGCTAAGAACGTTACGAGGGTCTCGTGTGTCAACTTCTTTGCTGTACCAGTAATCAATAAAGAGTCTAGAATTCGTCTTGTAAGGCCTATCATCCTCTCCCATGCACCGCCCATGTGGCATGTTATCCAACAGAAACTGTCCAACGGGTCCATCTTCTACATTTATGGTATGAATTCCTAGACTTTCGGTTGAACCCACAAAGTTTGTGCCACGATCCGATCTAAATTCCTGTACTCTGCCTCGTATAGCGACGAATCTTCTCAGAGCGTTAATGAAAGACGAGGAACTCATCTCTTCGACCACTTCTATATGGACAGCTCTTGAGGAAAGACAAGAAAACATCACTGCCCAACGTTTTGCGTGAGCCAGTCCTCCTCTGGTGCGACGTGCAGCAACTTCCCAGGGTCCAAAGGTATCCACTCCCACGCTTGAGAATGGAGGTCCTGGAGATAACCGATCTTGAGGTAAGTCCGCCATTATTTGATGCTCAGGTTTTCTTCTCATCTTTCTGCATGTCACACAATTGTATATTACTGAAGATACGATTCGCTTGGCTCCGGTTATCCAATAGCCGGCTGATCTAATCGAGCCTTCAGTGAAGTGGCGTCCTTGATGCTTCGTGAGCTGATGATAATGGCGCACCAACAGTGTAGCAATATGATGTTTCCCAGGAATAATGATGGGGTTCCTTTTATGGTTGCTCAAATCTGACTTGGACAATCGGCCTCCAACACGTACGATACCATCGCTATCTAAGAAGGGGTGTAATTTCAAGAGCGAGCTTCCTCTGTTGAGATCTTTGTTTTCTCTAATGCATCTAATTTCTTCTAGGAATGCTTCATTTTGGACCTCTCTAATGATGTGTTTCTCTGTCTCAAGATACAGTTTGACATCCTTTGCCTTATTGCAGGAATGCCAACCTCTGCACTGTGATGTTCCACTCCAAGCCCTAGCTATGTGTTTCAGGCGTGCGATTCCTGCTACCAAACCATTCCACGTTGAATATTTAGTGAATTTCCCAGTTCCAAGAGATGATTCTCCAATGTGTAGCTTCTTCACTGTAAGTATTGGTCGAATCTCTTTGTCACTCTCTGAGTCTACGAGTTCGTGCTCTAGTGGAACTGTTTCGTCAGCTGTCTTCACTGTGTTTTGGTATTGATGGAACCATTGTTTTAGACCACAAAGCCACAGACTGTTTTTCATGCTTTCAACTGAGACTGGTCTGGTCGCTTGATCTGCGGGGTTGTGTTCTGAAGGAACATAGCTCCATTGTTCCGGTGAAGAAACTTTATGTATCTTTTCAACTCGGTTGCTAACATAGGTATAGAATCTCCTGGTTCTGTTGTAGATATAACCAAGAACAACTTTGCTGTCAGTATGGAAATGCATTTCTTTGGGATCAATATCCAGCTGTTCTTTGATGATCTTGGATATCTCAATTCCAAGCACTGCAGCGCATAACTCTAACCGAGGGATGGTGACTGCTTTCTTAGGTGCAACTTTTCCTTTTCCCATAATGAAGCCGCAATGTAGATTGCCATCTTGGTCCTCCGCTCTGAGGAAAGCAACTGTTGCAACTGCCTCTTCAGACGCATCTGTAAACACGTGGACTTCTCTCTTGAAAAGCTTTTCAGGAGATACCGGGAGATAAGGACGAGGGATTTCCAGGTTTTCAAGAAATGGTAGCTGCTGTTTCCACTGGTCCCATTCCACTTGATACTGTTCAGGTAAATGTTGATCCCAGTCAGTAGATTCCTCAATGAACTTTCTTAACAGCAGTTTACCTCTAACGAGAACTGGGGCAACAAATCCTATAGGGTCGTAGAAACTGTTTAAACAGGAAAGTACTCCGCGGCGTGTATATGGTTTCTCATCTAAGGAAAGTCTGAAGGTGAATGAATCTGTTCGGAGATTCCAGCTTAACCCTAAACTTCGCTGTATAGGAAGATTCTCTTTAATGAGATCTAAAGACATCAAGTCTTTGGCTAAGTCTTCAGTGGGAAAGTGGCTCATAACATCACTGCTGTTAGACACAAATTTGTGAAGCCTAAGCCCTCCTTCTTCCAGTAGCGCTTGCTTTGTTCTTTCCATCAAACTGACGATTTCTTCTGGGGATGACATCGAGATCAAACCATCATCAACATAGAAGTTGCGTTCAACGAAACTTCGAACGTCACTTCCGTATTTATCTTCGGCAATATGTGCAGTCCTTCTAAGTCCATATGTTGCAACTGCGGGTGATGGACTGTTGCCGAACACATGAACGCACATTCTGTATTCCACCAATTGCTTCTGTGGATTGTTGTCTAAGTACCAGAAGAAACGTAGATAGTTTCTGTGGTCTTCTCGGACTTTAAAACAGTGAAACATCTGTTGTATGTCAGCCATGGCACCGATGTTATCAAGTCTGAACCGCAGTAGAACACCAAGAAGACTGTTTGTTAAATCCGGGCCTGTCAGAAGGACATTGTTCAGTGACACACTATTACACTGGGCTGATGAGTCGAACACCATCCTAACTTGATCAGGTTTCTTCGGGTGGTATACACTGAAAATAGGTAAGAACCAACACTCTTCATCTTCCGTTAATGGTGGTGCTAGCTCTGCATGTTTTGCATCAAATATACGTTGCATAAAGGTGAGTGCGTGTTCACATTTAATTGGGTTCTTCCTCAGGCTATTATCTAGTATCGTTGCTCTTTTCAATACTTGCTGTCTATTATCTGGAAGTCTGTATCTCGGTTCTCGGAATGGTAATGGGGCAACCCACCGGCCACTTTCATCACGATAGAACTCCTTGTCCATGATGGCTAGGAATTCTTTATCTTCCACAGACAGTCCTGGCTTGTCATCGTCAGGAGATGTCTGGAAAATGTTCTGTCCAATTGGTTCGTTTCCTTGTGGATGTTTAAGGAGTGCATCACACTGTATTTGTTTAGGTAGGGTCTCCTTGACAATGATATTGTTTGGACATGGGGTAGCCAAAGTATTCCTTCCATCAGACATAACTGAGACCTTGTTTGCAACAACAACATCCGGTCTGTGAGTTCTTCCGAGACAAACCTCTCCAACAATCACCCATCCAAGATGAAGTTTCTGTGCATGTGGCGTATTTGGAGGTCCAACTCTTTGCTCGAGAACATGATGTAAATCTCCAAGGTCACGTCCGATCAAGAGAAGAATGTTGACGTCATCATCAAGTGGCATCATATGAATTGCTATGTCTTGTAGATGAGGGTAAGTGTCTGCTACCTCTGGGGTTGCTATCTCTTGTCGATTTGCAGGAATTTCGTCACACTCGATAACTGTAGGAAGATTGAATCGACAACTTCCATCTATAGATTCAACAACTAATCCATTGGCTTTTCTTCCAGTGTATTGTTGTCTTACTCTTCTTGGGGACTCATAGTTACTGAGAAGGTGTTGCTTTGACAATGACACATGTGATCTTTGATCTTCAAGTTCCAATTGTTCCATTTTTGCTTCGGTTAATTCCTTTTGTATTTTAAGATTTTCTTTTTCCTTGAAAGAATATTTCGTCTTTTCAGGTTTACGTGTAGGACTTATATGTTTATTCCTGAATTCCATTGATCTGGTAGTCGAAATGGATGCTTCTGATCTTGTTCGGTATTCAAAACTCTCTGTAAGAATTTCAGCCGCATCTAGAAGAAGGTCAACAAGTTGCCTCTCGAAGTTGTTGATAATGCCTAAACATTTCTGGTGACGTATCATCTGATTATCTAGCTCAAGTTCACTTTCATCGGTGCGTGTTCGATTAAGAAATGAAATGAGTGACTGATAGCTATCCATATATCCATATTTGGCCATTTCTACTCTGCTCTCCACGTTCCGTAGATATTTGATGTCGGTGCAAGAATCATCAAAGTCGGTCAAAATAGTTTCGAATTCTCTCCAATCCTTCTTGAGATTCCGTAGGTAGTAGTCCAGATTCGATTGGTACATGGCTTGGCCTCCAGAAGTCAATGTACGCATCCTTCTGTCCATGTAATCCATAGCTGAACACTTTTTTTTACTATTCTGCCTTTGCCTACAGATAGTTAACCAACACAACAATCCAGTGCTTCGTATTTATTGTGTATGCGGTAAAAAACTGAAACAAAAACAAAGTATGAATTACTCATACGTTCTCAAAAACAATGTACATGTAAAGACAAAATGCATATAATAATAGTTGTAATGAAAGAAAAGAAATATAAATAACAGTATTGAAGATAAGGTCCAAAACAATGAATTTTAACACAAATGGGTTTCCATAGAAAATTGTAACAAACGTACGTTATTTACTTAGATTGACAATGACAATAATGGCGTTCCATACTTTTTAGAGATAATGAGAAATTTACTTATAAACTGCATTTATATAAAAATACGAAACAGTAAACATATAAATGAATAGCCGCGTATGTAATATAAATCAACAGAAAACTACTTACAGTGTGTGGCAGCATAGGAATACGAAAAACATGTTGGGTGAACTAAGTGTCCTTGTGTGGGTCACACAAACAACAAACAGGAATTCAACAATTAGGAAAAGTAACTCTAAATCATATAATGAAAGGATAACTCTAGGTTCAAAAAAGAAAGATAACTGCAGAAAATACATATCAATATGATAATGGAAGATAACTCTAAATGTTTTTAGATAATAATTAAACTTTAGCAAAATACACAATCATACAAAATCTTGTAAACAATACACTCCTACTGTACATGTGATCCTTGACTGTGTTTGTGTTCATTGGTATGAACTGATTTTGAACCTCAAATGCCAGTGAACTGGTCTTGAGTGAATAAAAGAATTGAAAATCTTAGGCCATTCTTTTTTTTTCCATTTTAAATTATCTTTATATGCTGAATAGGAAATACCAAGTTAAAAATCTTAAGCTAAATGTAATAAACTCTTGTGAACAAAATATGACTCAAACCTAGGCGAACTGTGAGCTCTGTATCTTGCTTATAATTCTACAATTGACGCTGAAATTTTGGTTGAACATTAGAAATTCTATATGAATTAGAGTATGTTAAATACTTGTACAAACAAAATAAAAGAATGATATTCTGTATATACCTACTCTCTGGGGCCCCCTCTTTATACAATAATAATGTGAAATCTACATTAATTTTGATAGTTTTTCAGACACGAGTAAATAAAAACGACATCTTTAAAACAGTTTCCATAGTTCTGACACATTTCTGTTGCGGTTATAAAGTAATTATCGCTATTCCTAAGAAAATATCACAGCGGAAAATTATCCTGGTTTGTACGCAAAGTAAATAACAGTCATTTAATTATAATGGAGAAGACAAATAAATTTTTTGAATGTTTTTAATTTGAGAAATTGAGCACATTGAAGTACAATTTTCTTCTTCACATCTATACATGTAGGATTTTTTAAATAAAAAACAATAACTATTATATATTTTTTTTAAAAATACAATAACTAGTAAGTAGCTTTTGAGGAATATTATGAAATTTGCTGAACAGCTTCAAAATGTCAAACTACAGATCAAGTTCACACTTTTGTAGCGTCTGGTTGACATATTTTCGAGAAAATTAATTTTTTATATTCAAATTTTTTAATTTTCGGGTTCGATATTCTGCATAACAGAGCTTCCACAAACCGGTAGGGGACTTGGATTGCTTATGCAATACTCTCAGAATGCTTGTTTAACAAAATTTGCATTTAAGAGTATGATTTGGCAAATGTTGATATATCATATGCAATAATTAAGCATTTGCATTGCGTGATATTACTTTTGAATCAGTTTTCGTATGGGTTTATGCACACATTAACAACCAGTTTTCTATAGTCCGTCAAAATTTATTGCTTCCATCAGTTTTTGATGTTTTTTTTATTAAAATACAAATAACTATGAAAGAAATACTGTTGAAATTGATAAAAGTAAAATTTCCAAGATATCTTTATTGACACATGATCATTCTTCATCATTAAAGTTCACAGGAACAAAACAAATTTCTTACAGAGATTTATAATGGGAAATGTTTACATCTTTTCACCGTTCTGAACTCATTGAAATACGTCGCGCAATATATCAGCTTATTATCCGGGCTGATGCAATGCAAAATTCTCGTTGACATTCAATTTTGGTTGTATATTAAAGTCTGAAGCAGTAGAGGGGCGTTTCGAAAAATATTAGTGGATGAAGGTAGCTTGAGCTCAAAGGTATTCATGATAATCGAAATATCAAGCAAAAAGTGGTGGATGCAAAAACTCGACAGAGTATAACTAGAATGTTCAGTAGAAGTCGCACGTTTATTATTGCATTTTTTTAATTTGGTCATTGCAGAATTAGAAAACAAGCATCCGGAAGATATTGTCTCAAGATACAATGAAGGAAGATGCAAAAATTCGATTGATTTCGAAAAATATATTGGTACCACTTTGATAAAAAAATGTGTTGATGGCAAATACATTCATGGCTTAGTTAAAATTCTATCGTGCCAAAAAAGAAGAATCCAACTTAACGCCTTTAGATACATTGAAAAAATGTTATATTCATTAGATGTACGACTCTGCAACACTCAGGATTTACTGTATGGAATCACTGACCTACTTTCGTTGGTTGAACTATGGTCTGGTGATCAGGAACTTCTTCTTCTATTATTGAATAGTGCGTTGACCATGTTAATCATTCTCTTCATGTCCTTTAACGCAAGACTGGACATTTCTATCAAAAATGACATCAGAGGCGTATGTAAAAACGCCAAAGAGAAAATAGATAAAGTGGAACATCTTCATAACACCGATGAAATACTGACAAGCGCCTTTGATAACCTTCGGAAATCCGCCGAATGTTTTTGTGATCACTTGGAAACGGTGTCTGTACTTCGAATGGGAAACTGGTCAGATGCAATGAAGAAAAACAGCAACAGAGAGAAAATAATAAAAGACTTTCCTGAGATGAGTGAGTTAGAGCAGTCTACGGTAATATTCGGCCTTTTAAATCAGGTAAGCTGTTAAAGCTAATCATATCTGTCATAATTCTAACACCGTTTAAAATAGCTGAATAACTATATATTTGTTCATTTATTGTTTTATTATTAGGTTATGATACAGGCAGGCGGAAATCAGACCACTCTTTTGAACATATTGTGTACTTGCTTAGAAACGACCTTAAATATAAGAAGGAAAGATAATATTTCAATCTTCCCCATGCTTCAACTGACAACCAAAATGATGAATATGGCCTTAGAGACGTCATATTTCCAAGGTATTTTTTGTTTTTCCTTTCTTTTAAAGTAAAAATACGCTTTATGTACAAGATAAATCAATTTCTCATGTTAAATATTTTTCAGCTGAAGAAACCATGAATGTATTCAGTTTGTACTTAGATGATATAATTGTCCATCAATCTGTTCGAAAGTTCCTTCTGAAAGAAATTGAGTGTTTGCTTTTTCATAAAGACAAACTCATCGTCATCAAAATGTTTTCTTTTATGAGCAAAATCAGGATGCATTTGCCCTATGATCTTAGACAGATCACAGTTTCTCACGTCGAAAAATCGCTTCAACCGTTGGATATATCCATTGACAGCGATACCAACTCCACTGGTAGCAACACAATATCGCGTCCACAATGGACAACGTTTAAAGGGGCTGTGAATAATAAAAACGTTAGTGTTCACATTCTCATACCATCTAAAGACTGCATTATGAAAGGAATAATGGAAGATTACAGAAAATATTCAACACAGAAAGATCTTCTCAAAGAACACGAACAGCAGAGAGATGTGCTCTATTTGTTATGCCGTGAAGGAAAAACGCCACTAGTTTTGCCTCTTGTTGCATTTCAATGTCGACCGCTACCGCCTTTTTACATCACATTACAAGATCAAAATAGTGTACTCCTGTCCGATTATCTTTTGTCAAAAAGAAACTGGAAAGACTGGGTTCCATTTGGAAAGCTTTGTACAATGGCAGCTGATATTCTAAACGCTGTGAAGTTTTTGCATTCCAGAGACATTATTCATCGTGGTCTCACTGCATCTTGTTTTTCTGTCAGAGAAGACGGATCGGTTTACCTGTCAAATCTTGCCACTGCATCAGATGGTCATTTATCGGAATTCATAGCAGGTAAATAAAACACGTCCATGGGCCAAGCAACGAGGCCTTACTTTCATTTAAGTATCGAACTAGCTGTTATATTTGTATGTTTGTACAATTAATGTTTTAGAAAATATGATACTAAAGATGTTAACAAGTTGTCAATGGGTAATCCTTCAACTTCAACTACGGTACAAAAAGACAAAAGTACATTTCTTATTTTTACAAAAATATTTTTCTTTATATTTGTTTCCTGTTTTGGTACTTAGCAATGCTGGTTTTTCAAAAAGGCCATAGTTAAATAAATGTTAGTACAATATTTAATTCATTTTTTTTTATTTCAACACGTTCCCTGCATATATATACAGATGAAGTTAAGGTCTATATCAGTAAATCAAAAACTTACAACAATTATGAGCAATAAATGAATTTAAAATGCACGGTCGGTAAAAAAAGTATTATATTTAATGAGCATTGTTAATTGGTGGTTACACAAATGCGCTTAAAACATAAGTCACATCAAGAATTTTCGTTTTAATCTTTAATGTTTGTTTGAAAAAAAATTAAAATGAGAATTGATAGATATATTGAAATTGTATAGTATTCTATATTATTTTTCAAAATACATAATATACTTTAAAATATGATGTGACACGATTTAAGTTGATATCTCTTCCGAAACCAGGGGGAGGGGGGTTCTATAACATGGCGGTTTTCCTCTAAGGAAATACTTCATACCGTTTTAAAATGGAAGATAATTTTGTATACATGGAAGATATCTACACAGATGCATGTTTTACTGTGGATAGAAATATGTACAAAAATATGTTAAGATACAAAACCTGAACCTTAAGCAGTGTCGTTACATACGTGTTTATTATATTTAAGTCCAAGATATGGCATCGAATTTTGAAAGTTTTAGCAAAAGTCGTTAAATATAGTTAAGCTTTGATACATTTCATTTTTATCGTCGCCATGAAATGTGTAAATACTTTCATTTAGATTTAAATAACACTAGTTTAAAATGTGCTGTAATAAATTTGTCTGAAAAATGCGATAAAATGGCGATTTCCGGTAATGTTTACTTCTGAATTTAAATTTGACCTTTTTATTATAATGACATGTTGTAGAATGCACAAGACAGCCCCTAAGATGGTCCGCCCCGGAGTCAATCCTGTACGATAAATATAGTAAAGAGAGTGATGTGTACATGGTTGGACTTCTCCTTTACGAACTGTTTACACATGGCTGTCATCCATATACAGAGCTTTATGGATATTCTTTAGATTATGTTTTGGAATTGGTATGTATACATTTTTATGAAAAATTGCAACCAGCATATCTTTGTTTTAAACAAACTCATTTTAGTTTTCAGTAAATTGTTATGTTTACATTCTCATTTAGATTGTCTTTCAAAATCTTAAACCTAGACAGTGGCCATGCATTCCAAAGGCAATTCACGAAGTCATATTGCATTTTGTAAATTACGATCCCCCAAAAAGGAGGTCTTTGAATAATGGACTAAGAGACCTTAACAATATCTTGCTTGAATTTTCGTCATATCAAGGTAACCAAACTATCTTACGAAAGTATCTAGAAAACTTTGACATGGAAGTTATACAACAGCAAACCGAATTGAAATGTTTAATTTTATTCTAGCTTCTAGAAAAAGACTGAGTCAATCGCACAAAGAGGACCTACGATATCCAGATATTGATCCTTTACTGCCTAAAGAACCACAGACAGTAAGGACAAAAAAGCACGGATGATATTTGAAAACTATCTTTTGTGTGTTATAAATTATTGATTTCACTTTCAGAAGTAGGTGAATAGAATGCGTTTAGGTAACACATTTTGGAAAGATAACGTATATAACATTACACTTAATTTTATTGTTTATTTCGATAATTAGTACGTCACAATATCGAGGTGTCCCATACGACCAACAAGTTTGTAGCCTTTGAACATTTGTAAATAATGAAATAAATCCATTTTGGTTAACACCACGCAAGCGATATTCTTATTTGCAAATTCAAAAATAGTACTTGTAGGTAAGCCTTTTGAAAACAATAGCATTGCTTCTTAATAGAAATAAAAGTTAGGTATTGAGCAACATTAAAGAATATTTAATATCTATTTATTGAATAAAAAATAGAAAATATTTGTTTATATTATGAAATTAAAGAATATTTCAGTCCCAATTTTCTCTGTCAAAATTTTAAAAGCTAAACACCCATCTTTCGATTCAATTTAAAAACAACCTGAATGATGATATCGATATACTATAATATTTATAGTTTTAGCCTACTTTTATTGACCATATAATGACAGCTAAAAATATTTGAAGTCAATGATGTTTGAGATATGCAGTTTATTAATGCTTTTAAGCACTTTTCATTTTTTCCGCAGTTTAACATGTAGACATTGATTGCAAAAAAATTGAAAAGTCTTTAAAGGGGCATGGTCACGATTTTGGTCAAAAATTATTTTCCCGATTTTAATGTTTACAATGCTCCAGAAAGGCATTTTTAATAGGCAACCAAAATTTAAGTGTCATTTGTTGAGTTATAAGTGAGTTACAGAGCTTACAATTCTTTGCTATGTAAACAAACTTTTGCTTTTGTTTACATTTTGAACGCTGAAGTGAAAACTCCAGTTTTAGACCGAAAATGTATGTGGTAAACGTTAAGATCTGTTTATTTATGCTTAAAATGAATAAGATTAAAAAATCAGCTGGAAAATGAACTTTTACCGGTATATTGAACTAATGTAAACAAAACAGAGCACGAGCCTTGTTTACATGACAAAGAATTGTGAGTCCTGTATCTTGCTTATAACTTCACTACTGACTCTCCAATTTCATTCAATCATTGGAAACGCATTTCTAAAGCATTGTAAATAATGAAAACAGAAAAATAGAATTTGACCAAAATTGTGACGATGCCCCTTTAAAAGCATTATTAAACTACAATTATATGATTGCATAAGTGACAACAAAAAATCTGCAGATTTGATTGACTCACGGAGAAATACATAATTTATGTTACTAAAATGCTGTTTTTGTTTGAGCCGATTTTTAAATAATTTAACAAAATAATAACACTTTAAATTTAATGACAAAATCAATTCATTCTTCAGGTAATTAGAGTGCTAAGATATTATACCTATTTCATCAAACTTCATAACAATTTTAAGAAGAGAACATGAACCCTGAGTATACAAAATTCCTAATGCATAATTGTTCTTCATTACAGGAACTACCAACATTCTTTCAACAAATTAAGAATCAGATTGGTAGTAAGTATTAAAGGCAAAAATAACAAACATTGTTTACCTTTATTTCAATTTCAAATGTGTGTAGCAGCTAGACTACTTATAATTATATTATATGAATAAGTTTATACTGGATTATCTATAATTTCAGATACAAACCCTTCAATGTATTATGAAAATTTGGGTAAATCCAAGAGGAGGACTAGTAATAGTCTTGCAATTTCTGAAGCCGATATTACTTCCAGTGAAGTCCCATATATATTAAAAGAGGTACAGAAATTTGATAACAAAATGTTGCAAAAGCTTATAAAATATATTGATTTTAATACCCCCTTTTTATAATATATAGGATTCCAAACTAATAGTAGATGAGCCAGTATCCGAAAAGTTCTTTAAAGTGTACTTTACCGATCTTAGCGAATCCCCACTCCAAGAAACTCTAAACCTATTGAATTGGCCGCCTTCAATTGTGAAATCGGACGCCTTTATTTTGGTTTGTTCGTCAAAAACATATCTTAAAGAATTAAAGTGTCAGTTTAATTAACTAAATTCATTGTGACAATTTTCATTGATTTTGTTGTTAATATTTATATTATCTAGCATTTTACAACATGTGTGTCTGGGGAATCACTCTCACAACTGTCATTGAGGAGGTGCTTTGGAGACCCAGACTATCATGAAAATAAATTGAAATATATTTGGATCGTACACCTTGCCGTGCACTTTATTGGTTTGTTACACGAGAATAACTGGATCTTACGTGACATATGCTGTCAGAATCTGTATTTGAGCAGCAACATGCAAAAGGTCACCTAACTTTTAATTTGAAATTGTTCTTGATCTGAGCGAAACAGCTAGTTTGTTGTTATTCAGTTTGCATTTTTGACAAAGCGGAAGATTAAATGCCGTTTAATATAATGACGTATAAATTTCAAAAGAATTTTAAAAAGCTCCACTGTTTTTTCGAGTATACTTACGACTGTAATAAAAGATGTTTAATTGGAAATAGATACAAGTACATATTCAAGTACACTATCAGGCTAGAATATTCTTTACAATTAAGTAAACATTTGATATGGGGGATGGTAATGTCAAGTTTTATGCAAATTAGCTCAAAATTCAGTCTTTCTATCTTTCATCTTCATGTCATTCTATCAAATTCTCTGATTTTTATTAATTAAATGAAATGCATTTGTATTTAAAATGACATATTTTTAAAAAAAATGATTTCCTTCAGAAAACCTTATGCAAGAAAAATCCATTGCCTATATATTGTTTTAAAATTGGTTTTATTGTGTTGCAATGATAAAATGATTTTTCTGTGCTGGAAAAATTAACACATTAATTTTTATTTCGCAGTGACCACATTTAAAATATATCAAAACTTGACAAATGAGAGACATTTTAAAGATGCATGTTATAATAAAAATAAATTAACAAAGAGACCGATATAAAACAAACAAATAATTAAAAATCAAGAAAGCAAACAAAAATCATAGAAAAGAAACGGCTAGAAATTGACACATTAATAATGAGTTTAATTTTCTAGGTTTTCAGCACAAAACTAGGGCGAATGGCGTACCTAAGACAACAGGATGGTTTTGATGACAGTATCATTGATGAAATTTTCTTTGATCGTAAAAACTGGTAACTAGTGACACTTATAATCGCTCTCTCTCTCTCTCTCTCTCTCTCTCTCTCTCTCTCTCTCTCTCTCTCTCTCTCTCTCTCTCTCTCTCTCTCTCCACGTACTACAAATGTAATTGATTACTACAAGTTTATTTTCGCTTGCAATTTTCGCCCTTCTACACTAGCAAAAAGCTTTTAATTTGCCAAGATATAGATGTGTTTAATGAGAGATAATTGGGGACATTGGATTTTGCCCTGCCTTAAATTCGCCCGCTAACATCGACGACGAAATGGGCGAAAATAAAACGGGGCGAATACTTCACTGTATACAGACAGTAACTAATCTAAAGTAACTCGTCAGTGAACAAATACAGTATTATATTCATTGAAGTTTAGAAAATTAAATATTAAAATGCTTGATGATCTAACTACCTGTGTAAATAATTGTACATTGCTACATGTATATAGTGTCATAGGTAATACAATTGAGGTTAGCCATGCAGAGCTTTTTAGTTTTATCTTTCGATTGCGAACAAATACGTCACGACTTGATGTCATACTTAGCTTTCAAACATATGTTAAACTCTTCAAATATAGTTGGAAAGTTTGGTCGTTTCTTCTCTCTAATGGTTTATCGACATTAATGATTAGTTATTTACTTGAACTTTGTTAAGTAGGAAATAGATCTTCAAATAGATATTTAAAAGTAGGCTTTTAAATATAGATATTTTTTGCAACGTTCACTACTTTTCACAGTCAAAACAAGTTGATTCCCAATGAAAAGATATTGAAAAGTTTTGCTTAGCCTTCAAACTGCCAAACGAGCTTGAGCTGCTTTATTGCATTTACAAGCACGGAAATTAGAAATGAAATGCTGAGTTATTAGAAACAATCTTAACTGGGATGGGGTAATTGAAAAAAGTATTTGTCATTGAGTGTAATTAATTACATTTTTCAAATTAATTGGAAGTAATTTGTAATTGAGTCTCCCTTCAATTACAAGTAATTGAGTGTATTTAAATACATTCCAAAAAATATCATGTATTTTCAATTACTTTTCAATTACATTTAAATTACTTTTTCTCAAGTTAAATGGTTAAAAAGGTGTCAATAACTTAAAGCTTTAAGCTGTATTTTTTACCAGTACATGTAGATATAAACAATAATACGCATGTACAGGGAAATAAAGTTTACAGGAGAATTAAAGACAGAAATTTAATAATGATGTTTAGGTTACATACCTGTTTTAAATGGGCTCGTGTTTATACACCAATTAAGTGTCTCATTATGTTTGATGTGTTTTTACAACATGATACTCTAGAAAAGTTCTAATTTGTTCAGACCTGAAGCCCTCTGATACACAATACGCATTTAATAAATTTTTAGTATAAAAAATCTTGTTCAGAACCAAACATGAACCCAATGGCACTGGATTAAGTACCCATTATATTAAATGTTTATATATTATTTTAAAATATAAATTTTAAAGAAAAATCTATAAATAATGATTAAGATGAATGCAAACCTTTAAAGACATAATCATAAAAAGTTTTGTGTGTCGAAGTGCTGTTTATTCATGTATTAATCCTTCAGATATTTAAAGTAATTGAAAGTAATTAATTACATTTGAAAAAAATCAATGTAATTGTAATTGCAAGTAATTGACAAAATTAATGATGCATTTGAAAGTAATTAATTACATTTCAAAGTAATGGACCCCAACTCTGATTATCTTAATTTATCAAATATTAAATTATTAAAGTATGATTTTGAATTAGAAAAGGCATTTCTTTCTTTTTCCAGAAAAAGATTTTAAAACTGAAATTAGCAAAGTACATGTATTCTGAAAAATGTATAATAATTTATGGTCGATAAAATATGGTTTGCTATTCATATTTTTTCTAAAAATGATTATGATATATTTGAAATCCGTCTATTGATACTCAATTTTGTTTAACGACGGTACCATGCTATATATTCCAGGTTCCCTCTTGAAGTTTTGCAACATAAGCAATATTCCAAAGAAGGAGATGTGTACATGCTTGCGATGGCAATACACGAGTTCTACATGGGCCTTGAAATAAATTTAGAGAGTCCCGTTTTGTCGTATTTGAACTGTATTCCCTTTTGTAAAATTCCAAAAGATGAGGTAATGCTTTTCTGTCACTGTTTTTCTTGACTGTCAAATATTCAGTCAAATCTTTTATATTTTCAATTCTAGCGTTGACACGTTTTATGTTGGTGCTGCAATATAGTTCATAGTACATGTGTGTATTAGATAAGCAGCGTGCAGTTCTATATCCTTTCTACACAGAAGGGTTACTTCGCGACATAAAGCTTCGCCAGAGTGGAAATCATTAGAATATAGATCTCTCTAACATGCTTCATCTGTAAACTAAAACAACATTTTCTCTTTTTGTTGTAGTTAACTAAACATCTTTTGTCTGGAGAGGTGCCACAACAGCCTAAATATTGTCCTGACGAACTTTATGAGATAATGGTCAAATGTTGGAACAGAGATAGAACCAGGAGACCCTCCTGTTCTGAATTCCTACAGGTTGCAACCAGGTCAGATTTGCACCACATAAGAAACCATATTCCCGTTAATGTAATCAAACAAAAAACTAACATTGTTTATGTTTTTCTAGCTTATTGAATGAGGAAGTATACTATTCATATGCTAAAGATGTATGGCATAACCAGGGTACTCCTCCACTTCCACCAAGAAGTTCAAATACCTTATCCAATTCAACAATCACAGTACCATGTAATCAAAAAGACAAAACCAATGGATCAATAGACAATCGTGGCATTGATGATCAAAGTATACTTACGTACAATAATGTTTTCCAAACACAGTTCTCTTCCTCTCAGGGATTTGATAGGAGGGATTCAAAACGCAGCAATTTTAGGAAGGGTGATTATGTTAACTATGGACCCTTGCGCAAATCAAGGTTTGAAAGTCAAAGTGATAATCAATTATGTAAAAATATATCGCCTCAGAGTAGTGAAGATAATTTAAGTATCGACAGTCTCTATGCTTCGGTTACCTCCGCCACAAATTCGAGTTTACGCTCGAGTTTTTCATTGGCAAATAAAAGTTCAGACTGGAGTTTATCACTGGCAAATGCAAATTCAGACTCGAGTTTTTCATTGGCAAATAAAAGTTCAGAATGGAGTTTCCCAGTGGAAAATGCTAGTTTAGACTCGGATTTATCTGTAGCAAATTTAAGTTCTAGGGATTCTGTCTTTTCAAAAGGACCTGACCAAAATCACAAATCAGTTACAACGCTGATGACAGCGATGACTGAAAAAACAAAAGATTTAGAAACAGGCACATTAGATCCACCGCCAGTTGCCTGTAGGTATGACACAGTATTACTTGTAGATAAGGACCAAAAAATTGAGGAAGATTATAGTTATGCACAAACCCAGAATGGTGAAGACAATTTAGATTATTTGAACCAAGATGTTGAAGAGGAATACAGTTGTCTGACCCCAGTGTTTGTATGAAGTTTCTTGCATGCTTCATTAATTAAGAACTCTGTAAATAGATTTGAAATAATAACCATATGCCAAAGTAAAACACAAAGAAGAAAAGTATTGATGTATTTATTATCATTGTATTATGGATTGTGATTCATTTTTGATTAACTAAACTACTCATGAATCAATCATATCATATAAGAATTTTGTTTTCATTTGCGATTCAGTTATGTTTCAAACGTTTTTTGAATATCAATATCAACTTTATCAACAGTTACGAACTCGCACACGCACGCACATACTCACACAAACACACAGAGATCCCCCCAAGTATTCAGTGAATTTTAAATTGTAACAGTAATAACGAACAATGACATCGTAATTATGACGTAAATGACAATGACAATGAACTTTACTCTCATAACTGAATTTACAGTGTAGAGAAAATACATATGTACAGTATGTACAAACTACAATTTATATAATACATGAAAATCAATGGTACAGGCATGATGAAGGGATAACAGATATAATTTAACCAAAAGAGCTAACTCTCTCAAATATAGTATCTAATAGTTTACAAATATTGGTAAGTTGGTTTATATTTGTGCCATTAAACAGTTTTTCAAATTTTACAACATTTGGATTTGTTATGAAATAGTTTGGTAAACATCTAACCCTTGAATTGGATATATATATCAGTACATTTGAAAAGGTAGTGAAATTCATCCCCAATTTCATTGCAGGTACATAGTTTATAAATTCTGTTTTCTCTAGGAATATTAAACCATCTACCTATCTCAATAGGTAATTTAGCATTACCAGTTCTAAAGTTACAATATTTTTTACATAATTGTGTTGGCAAAGTCAATAAATACTTTTCAAAATCCAGTGACTTTTTAAAAATCCTATAATTTAAACCTTTTGGAGAATTATGTACCTCACTATACCATGATTGCTTAAATTGGTCTACTAAAATATTGTATACTTTAGATTTTAACCAGGGTATGTTTATTGTGTTTTTATACCATATAAAACGTCAATCCACATTGATTTAGAGTTTTCTTAATGGTTTCGCACCATAGGTTATTAAAATTCTTCAATACATTAAAAAGGTTTGCTGACAATTTTGAGTTGTGGAAAATGACTAATTTACCCCAGAAGGAAATCATTCTAACATTAACATTAATTGTTAAGGGGTATCTTCCAAGTTCCCCATATACCATAAAGTTTGGAGTTGAGGTTCTCAAGTTCAATATATGTTTACAAAATTTTAAATGTAATTTTTCAAGGAGATTAGTGTCATGAAAACCCCAAACTTCGCATCCATATAATGATATTGGTTTGATAATTTTATCGAACATGTCTACTCTACAATCAATTGTTAGATTATGGGTTCTGCACTTCCCAATAACACCATACATTGCTTTAGTGGCTTTATCAAACAGTCTTTAACATTAAGATTAAAAGAATTGCTTTTACAAAAAGTAACACCCAGGTATTTAAAGTTGTTAACAATTTCTAATTGGGAACCTTCAAAAGTAAAACAGTTGGTTTGATTACCTCTACCAGATATTACAACTTTAGTTTTTTTACTGTTAACCTTAAGACGCCACTCTTTACAATATCTAGAAAAAACATTGAGTAAGTGTTGAAAATCTTCTGGATTTTCTGACAATAAGATGGTATCATCTGCATACAATAAGACAAAAAGGTTTAAATAAAGATTAAGATCTTTCTTAATGTTATCAGACAAGCGTGACAAACCTCTGACATTGTTTATATAAAGATACTCCTCAAGATCATTTAAATATCGTGAAAATAAAAAAGGCGATAAATTCCCCTTGTCTTACTCGAACTGTACATTCAAAAAATTCAGAACTTACTCCATTAACCAGAACTTTTGACTTAATACCTTTGTACATATTAGTAATAATTTTAAAACATTTTCCATCAATATTGTTTGATAATACCTTGTTCCATAAACCAATGTGCCCAACAGAGTCAAATGCTTTAAAAAAGGCGATAAATTTTCCCCTTGACTTACTCGAACTGTACATTCAAAAAATTCAGAACTTACTCCATTAACCAGAACTTTTGACTTAATACCTTTGTACATATTAGTATTAATTTTAAAACATTTTCCATCAATATTGTTTGATAATACCTTGTTCCATAAACCAATGTGCCCAACAGAGTCAAATGCTTTCTCAAAATCTATATCTATAAAAATATGATCTATTGTACTATGATCTCTACGAAAACCTGCTTGGTTCTCTAAAACGAGTTGAACAATATCAGCATATTTGTTTAACCTTTCATTAATGATAGCAGTGAATAATTTTCCAAGACAGCTCAGAAGTGTTATTGGTCTATAATTTTGGGGTTCTGTACTATCCCCTTTATTCTTATAAACTGGTATAATGTTACCACTAACCCACTGTGTGGGTATAACAGCAGAATCAAATATTTTGTTAAACAATACAGTATATAAGTTCAACATACAATCTTGGGTACTTTTGATATATTCATTAAAAATTCTTTCATCACCATAAGCTTTGTTATTTTTTAACATGTTGATACCCTTAAATATTTCTTCACAAGTTATTGGTTGGTTAATGTCATTATTAAGATTAATATCAGATAACATATTTAGTTCATCAAGAGAAAATACATTGTAATTTGACTCTTCTTGTTGATTATAGTTCTTGTTACAACAATCCTGATAAAAAGTAAAAAGGTCAAATAAATTTGCATTACATCTTTTCTTATCTGTGTTTGTATTCAAAATTTTCCATTATTCTCTAGGATTATTGCGTGGACCCTGAGGTAAACGCAGAAAATATATAAGCGAGGTTAAACCGGATGCTATGGGGAAAATTCAGCCTGCGCATGAGCTAGCCTGGTTCCTATGCGTAATGGGTTGCTCAGGGAAGCAGGCAAGCACAGGTTTATCTGAATCGGGATCGGGATTCCATGCCATATGCACGTAAAAGTTCAAAGGCGCTGTAATTGTAAAGTTGTCGGTAAACATTACAGAAACAAAGTATTCCTTTTAAAGAAATGATCAGCATGTGATAAACTGTCAGTATTATGAAATAAGGTAATGTTATTCCGAAACTACAGCATGCATCAAATAGCATAATTTATAATGTTTTGATGTTTTCCGAATATACATGTAGCTTAACGAAGGCGAGGCTATAGTACTCCCCGATTAAAATTATTTACGCATTTAAGTTTGCTTGAATAATTATGTGACTGTATATAATAGATGACTGAATAATTATGTCACTGTATAAAAGTTTAAATCTCAAGAAAGATGCATCAAAATATGAAATTGATTTACACATTTATAGTATAGCTGTCACTGCATAAGGTAGTTACATGTCACAAAGTAGTGCGAAGCTCAATGTGTGCGCAAAAAGTAGAATTCACCGAAAGCCTGATACTTTATATGCAATCTTCATTAATTTAGATCATAATTATTTTAGAAGTATGAACCCTTTAAATTCTGAGATTAAAAGTCAACTATACATATATATATATATATATATATATATATATATATATATATATATATATATATATATATATATATATATATATATATATATACATATATATATATATATACGTAGAACTATTGGACTTTGGGTAGTTGTGTCAAACAGCAATGTGACGTAGGCCTGTCTATTTCATTGTTGGCCACTCAGCTATGGCTCTTTGAAATCAACAAGATCTGTCTTTTGAGCTTAGGCTACGCCTTCGGTGTATATTTCACCTTAATCCAGTGTCATTTTTAACTTGTTTTGACGCAAGAAATAGATTATTACGTCCTACTGAAAGTCCAAGGCCTTCTTAAAATGGTTCTAATACAACATACAAATTTAGTGAAAGCAGGGGGCTAGAGTCGGTGGAATCTGTGATAATTTTAAGGCTTTCACGTTTTCGTTGGAAACACATGCAAATGGTCCACGTATTGCAGTCCTTTTTTAAAGGACAGCAACTTGTTTGTTCTTAAACTAACATTTTTTTTTTCATTTCTACTCTATGCGTTACATTTGCATTTTTCAACCTTTTTTATACAATTTTTCTTTTTCATACAAGTCACTTTTAAAAATATCTCCACCAAATTTTTTGTACAATCTTTTCGCTTTTCTATAATTCCGTCGAGCATTCTTACAGTCCCGAGTAAACCATGGTTTCCTATATTTGACATTGAATGTTTCACTTGTATTTGTAAGAACTGGCTTTCTACCGAATACATTTTTGGCACTTTCGACCAGTACATCACTAATCTTTTCAACAATATTATCAATAAATTCTAGTGATATGCTTTCAAGCGTAGTGTTACTTAGTTCATTTTCTAATGATTTTACAATATCTACTTTATCTTCAACAGAATTATGATATACATGTACTTCAACCTTTTCGGGATTCCATTGTTTAGCAATTTCTTGTGTTGGCTTTTGTTGATATATGGATTCAGTGCTGTGCTGTCTTTCAAGTGCCAATACTATCTCTATAGGGTTATGAACATCAGATAAAAATGAGGAAAAAGATAATATTTTCACATTGTGTACATATCTTAAAAACTCAGTGTTTGAAATACAATAATATACAACACTTGATTGTTTACATGTAAACTCACCATTTTGGTCACCCATGGATCTACCATTAAGTATTATAATTTACAATGTTTACAAATATCAATAAGTTTTTTTTCCATAGCAGTTAACAATGTTATCTTTAGATTTCCTTTCTATGGAAAACCATATTTTTCAATTGCTTCTAGGTCTATTTCATCAACAGCCCAATCAAAATTACTGTTATTCTCAGCACTGTTACAAAAATGTGATAAAGAATCATCAACATCAATAAAATCTCTCAATGTGGATACTCTACTATTAAAGTCACCTAATAAACATATACAATCATTTTATTTGGATAAGTTAAAAATCTCATTCTCAACATCGTCAAAAATTTCAACTGATGAAAATCTGGAGTTTGATGGCGGTATATAAACAGTTCCCATCAAAATATGTTTCTTAATACTAAATGTTTTACCTTCTATTCTAATCCATAATATATTGTCACTTGCGTTATTAATAATGTGAGGCAGATTATGTCATATTTGCTATAATAACATCAACAAACTCAGGATTTCGGAGCTTAGAAGCTAGACCGCAAACATTGATAGAAACAATCCTCGCATAAGAAGTGTCTGAAGATGTGAGAGAGTTACATTCGGTAGTTTCGTTTTCGTTGCTTACATTCCCGCTCGGTTGCTCTCTTTGGTATCCCTAACGGCGCGTGGTCGCAAAACGGGTTTCATGTCGATTTGCGCTGCGCGTTGCGGATTTGCGTGGTCCGTTCGAGTATCCGGGTCACTGCGCTGTGTTGACGCTGGGTTGTGGATCGAGGAAAGGGGATTTCTGTCCAATTCACGAAAAGTTTGTCTGCAATCATCACAGCCTTTTTTCCCGAGACGTTTTGCTTGTTTATAAGGAGGGTATAACAGTTTTCTGCGGTCGTTGATTTCCTTTGGGAACTGTTCATTAATTCCAAATGGTTTTCCAACAAGTTTGGATGGAGCAGCTTTTCTGACCTTTTCTCTCTCTTTGAATAGGACGAATTTCGCTATAATTGGCCGGTGACGTCCCTGCACTCTTTTCCCCATTCTATGCACTCGTTGGAATTGTGGCTCTTCCGTTATGTCCATTTCTGATTTTAAGAATTCTCTTAAGACCTCCTCTGTGTTTTCCTCTTGCGTTTCGACGATTTCTTCAAAGATAAGATTATCTCTCATCGAACGTGTTTGAAGGTCTAAGTGGCGTTCGTTTAAATTCTCGAACTCCGATTTCACAAGGCTCAGCTCTTTGAGGATGTTTTGTTAACATTTGTTATTTCACAAACAGATTTTTTAACAGCCAATACTTCTTTTGTTTGATCTTCATACTGCTTGTTGATAAATACCACACTTTCTTCGACTCCGTTGACCTTGGCCTTCATGTCTTTCAATTCTGTGTTTACGTTTCCTACATTCCTTTCCAGTTCACTGAGTCTTTGTTCAATAAGGTCCAGTTTATTTAGCTTTGTAGAAACTTGCTCTATGTTTCTTGACATGACTCTCAGAGCTTCCATGATATCAGTGTGTTGCGGTTGGGGATGTTGTTGTTGTTGACTATGTTGTTGGTTTGGTATGTGGGAAATATAACCAGCGAGTTGACTTTGTGGTCCCTGGGGTCCATAGGGGGTGAACAGGTTTCCGTGGCAATTGTTAACGGGGGTCACCGGTGTGGAATGCTGTGCATTTTGGGAACTAGAACTATTATGACAGATGCTATTGCTAATATTGCTGTTAATCGTTTGTGTTTCCATACCGTGTAAACTTGGAACCGTTGATAGTTGAGAATTACTCACATGAACCTTTTGTGTCCTTTCCCCGCTAACATTCGATGACTTGTTTTTCCTTTTCCTATTACGTGTGTGTTCCATTTTACACTATTACACCAAGGAAACACATCCTTACACTTATCCACGAACACATAACAAATTCCGAACAGTATTATTGGTATAAATTGAGAAAAACGTAGAAAAATTCTCTCTCTTAAAATTCAAAGCTGCCACCCTTCCTCACGCATGAGCCAGATTATTAAAGAATAGACAACGTTAATGAGTAGATTTTACAAAATAGTGTAAACGTAATGACTTACGTACAAATGATTCTGTTCGGAAACGAGGATTTAATAATCTTGCGATGAGTTAAATTTCATCACTGCATATGCACTACCTTGGGATTTTATTTTCATTTGACTTGTTTCTTCTTCTTCGTGCGTGTTTTTGCACCTGCACATATACATGATATTAGCTTCTGGATAATAAACGGTTTGTGAAAAAGGAAAAACAATGTAAGGTATATTTAAATAAGAGGAAAAAACAGCATAAAATAACTACGAAGGCCAAAGTATTTATACCTTTGCACATTTGTGCGCTTCAGCTCATATTAGTCATATATGGGCCATTTTTTTTTAAATTACACCGTTTACACACTGTGTTTTAAATAAGGAATAAGGAATCATTCTTTGAGTTTTATGAGGTGATAATTTTGGTCGGGCGTGATCAAGTCCAACAAAGCCCAAAGGGCTTTATGATAGATTATTACCTCATAATATTACTTATATTTATTAAATTTTAAATTTTATATTTGAATACGAATAAACAAACCCCGCTGGTGCCTCAATTTAGCGTCATTTGTATTATGAGTTATATAGTACAAAATCGATACGTAGTGTTATCACAGGCAAAGACAATTGATAATGTAAATATATAACAATATTGAGCATTATATATTTTGTAAAAAAAAAAATGAAAAACCCACAGTTTATCAAAATCGACTAACTAGTTATAGTATGATAATCTCTTTAACATGTATGTACACATGGATACCCTCATATTGTTTATATATCATACATGTTGTTTTTGCAAACTTTGGAAAAAATTAAACTTAAAATTGGACAACTCATTCAAATTGTATCTTACAAAAGTTTTGATCCGAACTGGCAAAACACATAAACATGATTGCAATAGCATCTCCCTTTTTTGTCAAGAATTTTCACCTAATTTTAAAACATCTTTTGAATGGAAGCCACCAAACAATACTTGTACAATAACATTATTTTTTTTTTGTTTTTTGCGATGCTAACTTCGTTCATAGCCCGAGTGACTGAAGCATCAAAGTTTAAATTACATCTACCTTTGAATCATTTGACCAATTATCTATAACAAGTGAGAAAGGTTACATAACTTTAGATTAGAACGTATCAAAGAAGGAACCGCCAATTGTCCATACATGCGAAGGTTGCCATGCTTTTACAGTCTACTTGGAAGTCTGTGATCAGTTCGTGAATATTTTGATCCATCAACAAATAGTCCTCTCAGATATGTAACAAAAGTAAAAAGAAGACATCAATGGCCGATGTAAAAATATTAATTACATCCACTTTGATTAAAGTTGACATTATAAAGGTAAAACAACAGTTTTAAAAAGAGGTCAACACATGTCAACACATTTATCTTGCATGTTAACATAACTAAGTTGCACGTCGACATAAATAAGTTGCATGTCGACATAAATAGGTTGCATGTCGACCTAAAGAAGTTGCATGTTGACATCAATAGGTAGCGTATCTAGCATCTTGAATGTCACATGTTGGCGATATTTGAGATTTTTATAACTCTTATTTGATTGCAGTTTTCTTGCATGTCAACATAGTTATGATGCATGTTGACATAAATATCTTGCATGTCAACATATTTATCTTGCATGTCCACATAATTAATAGAAAAATAACTTGCACACAAAGGGGCAGAGATATGCCACCATACAGTTCAGATTATCAACTGACGTTATAAACATAGTTCTATATATTCATAACACGATGCAGGTTTCCCGAATTTATGACAAATAAGTTAATAAGACGCCATCATAAAATCAGTACCAAGGTTTCGATATTGGGTACCTGATGCTTTTTTTAGCAACAGGTAATTTCCATCTAAACACAAGTGTAGACGAAATAGACGAAGTAGACTTATCTACATAAACACAATTTTTTGTGTACACATGCATACCTGTACATACATATGTATATATACATAAGAATGTATTGTGATGATACATAATCATGCTAGAATGAATCAGAGTTATTTATAAGAAACAAAAATGTTTCCAACTTTTAGTTTCATAGACATGACGATGCAAAAAGCTACGACACACACCTGAGGCGAGTTCAACAGACCGAGCGCTCGCCATTTGTGTATTTTAATTTTAATTGTGGGTAAAGGGAATTTTGGCGAGGCCTCGCGAGCGCTCGCTCTGTTGATCATGCACGCCTCAGACTGTACTATACTTACAAAAATAGAACAAAGTAGAATAGATCATAATTTTAGTATTTGGAAAATCCACTTTATGTACACCCAATGGCTTTTAGACAATGTGACTTCAATTCATGTCTTTGTGTATGAAACATGATTTAAAGAGACTTGGACACGATTTGACTTAAAATTTTCTCAAATTTTATTTTTCCGTTTTCAATGTTTATAATGATAAATACGAGGGTTGTCCAAAAAGTTCGTGGACACAAGTAATTTTATTCAAAATAACAGCGCCATTATCAGGAAAGTATTATGATATTGTAATATAGAGTATAATACTGTGAATGTATCAGAGCAATGCACAATTTTGTATTGGAGTTATCAATGTATGTACATTGCCTATACAAGCCGCACGGCCCAGTCTGACGTTGAGTTATAACGACGTTTCTATAACGTCGTAGTCCTGGGTCTACCTTAGAGTAATATGCCAAATTCACCGTTTGGTTAGAGGATCCAATCGCATATTGCATCAAAATACAACTTGTGCCACTTGTGGATTAGTAAATGTTTTGATGTTTTTCCTATTTCCTCAATCGTTTGTTTTGTTTCTATCGGTGTTTTACCGCAGTCGATACAATTTTATGATGGGGCGCTGTTCCGTGTGGTCAGATGACACCGCTTTTTCGGGCGTTTTTAAAGACATATTCTTGCGGTAATATCTTTTAAAAGTCCTCAGCTGATTTGAAAATATTTTCAAACGACGTATGAAAATGACGTACACCATACAGACTACCTCACAATAGAAGAATATGAAGTTTTGAAATGTTTTATAAAAACTGTAAATATTCATATCTAAAAACTCAATTACAAAGTTTTTGCAATTGCTACGTTGGGTCGTGCGTACTTTTCGCGACCCTTTGATACATTAAAATTTTACTTTATTTCTATGGAAAACATTCAAAACCAATTTAGTTTGATTTGAAATTTTATGACAAAGTTTTAGATACACAATATGTAAAAATAAACCCATTTCAAATTACAAAAACGCAATTGTCCACGAACCTTTTTAACAACCCTCGTATAGATGTTTATTTTAGAAATAAACAACGTTATTGAGTGAACATGGCGTTATGAATAGCAATTGCTCTGTTGGCTAGTGCGCATCATGGAAAATATGCCAGCAGAGCAGTTGCTATTCATAACGCCATGTTCACTAAATAATAGTTGTTTATTACTTATATTTGCATTTAATATTAAAACACGTTGTTTATTTCTTAAATAATTGCAGTTCCTCCGTATGGACTTACAGTGGGGAAGAACAATAGATATGCAAATATATATTGCTTTGTCAAAATTTGAAAGTCAAGTATCAAGTTATAAGAAAGGTACATAGTTCATAATTGTTTGTTTTGTAAACAAAGCTCGAATATTGTCATTGTTACATATGTGTTGTATTGGTGTTAGTTTCATTCAAATGTAAATTTCTTTTGTTGATAATAGTATTTATGAAGAATTTTTGTAAACAACCATAAGACTCGAGCTTAATTAATTAACAATCAATTCTTACCTCTGTATCTCGCTTGTAACTTTAACATTCAATATTTTGGTCAATCATTTGAAATGCACCAGTAAACTATTTTATACATACAAATAAAAATAAAATTGTTTGATTTGCTGTGAAAAACTTTGTACGATGGCTGCTGATATTCTCAACGCTGTGAAATTTTTACATTCCAGAGACATAGTTCATCGTGCTTTTACTGCGTCAAGTTTTTCCGTCAAAGAAGACGGGTCGGTTATCTGTCAAATCTTGCCAATGCATCAGATGGTCATTTCCGAATTCATAGCAGGTACCCGTAAATTAATTATTACATATTGCATTAAAAAAAATAAGTTTAATGATTTTGTACAGTGTTATACATTTTCTGTACGTTTTAGAATGTACAAGGATACCTTTAAGATGGTCCGCCCTGGAGTCAATCCTGTACGATAAATACAGTAAAGAGAGTGATGTGTTCATGGTTGGACTTCTCCTTTACGAACTGTTTACACATGGATGTCACCCATATACAGAGCTTTATGGACATTCTTTAGACAGAGTTTTGGAATTGGTAAGATACATACTTGTCTCTTTAATTTCTTTCCTCAGTAATTTGAAATAGGTACAGCCTTTCCTTTACCCAAACATGCTTAGTAGGAGTAATGAATGCGTAAAGCTCACATACAGGCGATAGGATAATCAGGCAAACGGCGAACAACTGATGATCAGAAAAGTTTCCTTTAACGTAAGCTAAGCGGACGTGTCATGCAAAATGTTTTTAAGTTAAATACACTTACAAACTAATTATTCGTTTAGATTGTCTTCCAAAACCTTAAAACAAGGCAATGGCCATGTTTTCCAAAGGATATCCACGAAATCATACTGCTGTTTGTCAATTCTGATCCCCAAGGAAGAAAATCTTTAGACAAAGGCCTTCAAAAACTGAACATCTCTTGCTTAAACAGTCATCAAATCGAGGTAAAGTTGTAGAAAAGCAGTGCTGTGAAATAGAAATGAACATAAAGGCGATATCAGAACATCGAAATTATGACAAGATATTCCAAGTTTTATATATTTTAAAATGCACCGATTGGGTTCGCGTTTGAATTCTCTATGTACTGTACCAGGTCTGATTTTAACGATTTGTCAGTAAACCGAATTTGGTGTTCTTACTGTTAAGTTTTATGTGTTTATTAAAACTCAACAACTGATGACTTATGCACAATATACAGGGCGGCACTTAATACATTGTTATCGAACATGCCCTTTTTACAAAACAATGCACAATTCGATTAAAAAGTTTATGCTGTACTTTTGATGCTTTTGTATCTTCAAATTAAAACGGAACGTCAAAAACACACAAGTCACAAAATCACTATATATATATATATATATATATATATATATATATATATATATATATATATATATATATATATATATATATATATATATAGTGTCCTTGAACTTTGATGATAATTTGTCATTTCTCGAGCTTCCACGCACATTGGTTGGAGCATTCACTGCACAATTATTGTCACTTGCAAGAGATGTGCAAGTCCCTCTTGAAGATCCCAATGTGGTTTGTGGTTCTGAAGCTATAGGTTGATCCTCACTCTCGTTAAGGGGACGTTTGTTTGTAATTACGAGATTATCATCTTCCGCATTGTAGGGTAAAGGATCTGTTTTGTCCACATCATAAGCCTCCTTAGTTGGTCGAATTTCCCTCCGATTTCTACGGTTTGTCTTCCCATGTCTTTCCCATCTGTGTTGACGAGGTATGACCTGTTCCAAAGAGATTGGATACTTGTTCTAAACTGCCAGTATTTTTCATTAGGGTGTTTCTTCATTCGAACGTTTTGTCCAATCTGCAGCTCTGGACTGTCCTTAATGTGTTTGTCATACTGCTTTTTTTGCAATTGTCTCATGTGTATTTGTACTGAAGGAATGTCTTGTCCTCCTAGACATCAGTCTTTGGACGGGACTGCAATTCATAAACTTTGTAGGAGTGTTTGGCCAATCTAAAATTGCTTTCCAGATATTTATAAGTCTTGCTGGAAATCTAATACACTCCTTCACTAAAATCTTGAAGATGAAGTTTTTGTATCACAACTCTGTTGCTCTTGTAGATCAATCCATCATGAGCCGATAACTCGTTACGTGTGTTCCAATAGTCGTCCATGACTGCTTCTGGGATATCGTCTTGATGGTCATTCCAGCCGATAGTCTTAAGTGTTTGTAGAACTGGATCACAGTTAGTCATCTCTCTGATTTGCCGAAATCTTGAATGATTGATCTTTGGAATCCATTTACTTTGATTTATCTGTGATATTTGTTGCAAAAATGCGTTGAAAATGTATTCGGTATCTGTCACAAAAGCTCTTGACAGAGTTTCTGCTATGTATAGTTCGCTTCCTTTGGTGTATGTTACTCGTAGATTGTACTTCTGGAGACGAAGTAGCATCCTTTAAAGACGTTTAAGAGCTGCTTATAAAGATTTCTTAAAAATTGTCTCCAAAGGCTTGTTATCAGACTGGACTGTCACAAGGTCTCTGCCATAGATGTATTGATCGAAATGCTCACATGCAAACACTTCTGCCAACACTCTTTCTCAATTTGGGCATAGCGTTGTCCGGGCTGAGATAAAGCTCTGGATGCATACGCAACTGGTTGCCCGTGGTGCAATAGATTTGCACCTAAACCAACTTTAGACGCATCACATTGTATGGTCACTTCTTCTTTCACGTCATAGTACTTTAACACTAGTTCAGTTCTGACTAGCTGCTTCACTGCTTTGAATGTATCTTCTGGTCGTGACTCCCAGTGTTATAAGGTATTTTTGACGGTAAATCTGCGTAGAGGTTCACAAGTTCAGATAAGGAGTGGTAAGTATTTGGACATGCAGGTCACAAGTCCAATAAGTCTCTGACCATTTTTGAGATTTTTAGGTCTTGGCATCTCGACAACAGCTTCCACCTTATCTGGATCAGGGCACATTCCTTCCGAGGTAAGTTTCTGACCCAAGTACTTGACAGAAATGAGTCGCAGCTTTAATTTCTTCTTGTTGAGTATAATACCTACTTCTCATGCTCTTTGAAAAAAAACCACTTACATGCGCGGATCCAGAAAATTTTTCCAGGGGGGGTCCGAAGGATAATTGTGTTTGCCAGGGGGGGTCCGAGGCATATTTTCGCGATAATTTTACTATGTAAATTTAATAAATTTTCATTTTCCAGGGGGGGTCGGGACCCCCCCCGACCCCCCCTCTAGATCCGCGCATGACTTAGTCTCACCAGATCCGTAGACTAAGATATTATTCATAATGATTTCTTTATACTAAAGACCCTCTTATACTTCATGTTACTTTCGTTTGAACTACATCTAAAGACACTCTTTTTGAGTAGTATTTTGATCGGTGACTAGGATTGCAGAACATTTAATTAGTACGACCTTCTCAATTCACAGCATTTATTTATTTAATTATGTTCGATATCTACACAACCTCCAAATACCCAGGAAACGGCATTTTTTAAGCTTTAAGAATTAAAGATTTTCATTCAATCCTGAAACAATTACACGTTTTATGAATGTACATTCTCAAGAAATCATTTTTGACATCATAACCTTTTAGTCAATTCACTGTATTGGAAATCTTTCGGTGTCCCTTTATGTATTGTACGCCAAATTCACAAAAATGAGCTAAACATAGTTTCACAGTCGACAAACTAGGTTTATCAGCTTTCAACTATTGTTTACGGATCCTAAACTATTGTTAACTATATTTCACGAATGTAAACTATAGTTTACGAATGATAATCATAGTTTATCTATCTGTAAAAAACTTAACGATAGATTTTGCTGATAAATATAGATTCACATTTGTGAATTATAATTTACAATCGTAAACTATAGTTAAGAGTTGTTAATTATAGTTTCACAAATTGTGAAATTACATTTATCAGAAAAATTCACAAAAATGAGCTAAACATAGTTTCACAGTCGATAAACTAGGTTTATCGACTGTTAACTATACTTTACAGATCTGTTAACTATATATAGTTAACACTGAAAACAATCATTTGCGATTGTTAAACATAGTTTTTCTGATAAATATAGTTTCACCATTGTGAAACTATAATTAACAACTCTAGACTATAGTTCACGAATGCGAATTGTATTATTTAGACATTAAGGCGCCAAATTCACAAAAATGTAATAAACATAGTTTTACGTTTGTAAAGCATGGTTTACAAACAGAATCTCTCATTTAGTATCTGACATGCGGAATTCTCTGTGAAACTATATTTTACGACCATAAACTATAGTTTACGATTGAATCTATAGTGAACTAGAGTTTTGTTCGTAAATCATAGATACGTTAATCCTAGTTACAGCAAGATAAGATTTTTCCTTAACAACGATCATCTTCATTGGTTGTTAAGATATATATTTCTTTTTTAAAGAAAAGTGATTTTTCGATTACTTTATGGCAATTGAAATTATTAAAATAACTTCACCTTTTTTATTTTGATTTAAAAAAAATTAATACAAACGACAAAAAAACGCGGGCTTTTTTAAAATTGTATTTACTGTACGGCGGAAGCTGATAAGGGGCGCGGTGGCCAGCAACAGCGAATCGGGTCTGGGAAACTTGTCGTGATGTTCTGTAGACATTCAATTAAATAAACAACATCTTCCCCTGCCGACTACAACCTTTGTAGATTACGGCGTATATTAGACAAAATAGTAGGATCAAAAGAGTCGCTGGTAACTTGGCATCTCAGATTATCGAGCAGAGAATCAATTCTTCTTATGCAATTTTGTACAGAGGGCAAATTCGCACGTGCTTCCCTATGAAGAGCCATTTCCTACAATGGCGCACATTTTGTATCGCCTTTCACGGTTGGTTACTCGAGATTTTAAACTGAAAACTATAGTTGACACACATTTATACTCATAAACTATGTTAAACAGACGTAAACTATAGTTTACGAACGTAAATTATAGTTTAGGACGATAAACTATGATTAACAAATGTAAATTATAGTTTTTATCTATCAAAACTCTAGTATAGGATCGTGAATTATAATTTATGTCTTTTAAATATAATTTATAAATATAAATGACAGTTAACTATAGTTTAGAACCGAAAACTATAATTAACGATTGTAAAACATAGTTTATCTGATAAATATAGATTCACAATTGTGAAACTATATTTCTCAACTTTAAACTATAGTTTACGAATGTAAACTATAGTTTACAGATGTGAATCTATATTTATCAGCAAAATCTATTGTTAACGTGTATTTCCAGACAGAAAAACATAGATTTGCATTCTTAAACTATAGTTTACAGATGTGAAATATAGATTAACGTCGGTAACTATAGTTTAGGATCCGTAAACTATAGTTAACATCCGATAAACCTAGTTTATCGACTGTGAAACTATGTTTTGCTAATTTATGTGAATTTGGCGTGCTTTAGATTTGTAAACCGTAGTTTACTGATCATAAAACCCTATTTATCAGATAAACTATGTTTAACAACCGCAAATGATTGTTTTCAGTGTTAACTATAGTTTACAGATGTGAAACATAGATTATTGCGTTAACTATAGATTTCAGATGTGAAATAAACTATAGTTATGAGTCGATAAACCTAGTTTATCGACTGTGAAACTATGTTTAGCTCATTTTTGTGAATTTGGCGTGCCATATTTATGTGAATTGTTTGTTGAAATCTTGTAATTCGGTTGCCATTGTGTATGAAGCAACCCGCCAAATTTATTTTATGACTAGGATTTAACCCAAAACTGTCATGGTATCTTGCACATTGACATATTTAAATTACTCAAACATAATAGGGGATTTTCAAGGGTTTTCCTGTTATTTTTGTAGACAGCAGATAAGAAAACTAAGACGTTATAGGTATTGTCCACAATATAGAAATATCACTGAACGGAAATTAACGTATTCATGTAAGTACATGTTCAGGTATTATTAAATGTATTTTCATGCACTGTTTGTTGAAAGACCTACGTATCTAATTCATACGACTAAAACTATTACTAATTTGAGACCAAGCCAAAACTTGGGACCAGGCCTGGGGGCCATAAAACTTAGACGAACTCGCTTTTGATCTCAGTCTCACCTTTACAAAAGGAATGTATAGTGGAAAAGTGAGACTGAGATCGAAAGTGAGCTCGTCTTTTATGTTTTATGGCCCGCGGGGCCAGGTCAAATTGATGCCTAGCTAATTTTGAGGCCAGTCCTGGGTTTAGAGTATGCAATTATTAATGTCTAGTTCAGCCAACCGCTTTATCTGTGCAACACAGCCTTGTTTCTTAGGTAGCATATGGTTGAATGAAAAACCAATTACGCAAAGAAGTAAACTCTATTGGTGATAAAAATATTGGTTTTTCTTTACTAAATCATTTTCAAAAACAATAGGCAGATGTGGATACGTCTTTGAGTGAGTTTTATAATGTACTGCAAAACTTCGTCACAAAAAGATAGTTATGCCCGGTGATGCGCTTCAAGGATATTAATCTTACTCTATCTCTCAATATGCTCGAGATCATTTTAAAGTATAATTTTAAACTTGAGTATATACAATTTAGATTTAAGTTTTAACTTCCTGGAGATTATATTAGGTTTGGTTATATCGAGTGTCTGGATAAACTTTTGCAAAAACCCAACGATGCGTTTCATAACCAGTCTCGCTGTTTTGCAATCATATTACATATCGCGTTTTAACTCTAGCACTGTAACACTGGGGATGCGCTCTCAAGGAGATCCCCGCTGCGTCCTTGAATAATGTAAAACGCCAGGTTACACGCAGTAGAGTCTCATCTAGCGCAGCAACAACCCAACGGCATCCTAGTTTGTCGCAGTGGGATCGCCTGAACAGTGTAGAACGCCAAGCGACGGCGCACCTTTTAAGCATGGACAGGGAGGCTCCGCGTTCTGATAAGGCCAAAAAAAATTATCCATGTTTCCTGTCACCGGACCAACAATAGTTAGGGTAGTTTGGTAGGAAAAATATTATTTTAGAAAAAATATTTTTACTACTTTCAAAATATGTGCAATAGTGATAGGAAAAAAAGTATACTCCCAGTGTACGATGCAATTTTCTCTGTGTAAATGAACAGTCAGCAACAGACAAAGAATAAAAATCAAACAATTTTTTTTAAATTAAAAAATCCTCATCTTATTTGAAAAATTAATCAATTAATGTACATGTTTTTATACCTTATAGGGATAAATGTTTTGTTGGTGTTGTATAAGCTTAATGAAAATATTTTTAAAATCAGTCCTTGTACTTCTGTCTATTTGGGGCTTTAGTCCAACCTTTTGACCTGCTTATTACCGTTATGTAGAAGATTTGTTTAATTTTAAAGATAACTGTAGGGAAACGATTTTATGATAATTTAAACATTTATTGCAGAGTTATTGCCTAATTACAGGTTATCAACTAACTGTAATATCAGGATTGAAAGTTAAAATTTTTCAAAATTTGGACTTATATGTAGGTCTGTAATCGCTTCATGATCCCAAGGCCTGTACACCCAACCCCTGATTATAAAATGCACGATAACTTATTTACTACAGGGTTAAATCATGTAGTAAAAATGTCGTTATATTAGTTTACTATCATTCTTTTGCCAATGAGAATGAGATACAAAAGGAATTTCAACTTCTCTTTCTGAGAAAATTCCGGCGTAGTTACCGACCACAAAATCGATTAGGGTCTGGAAGTAAAATATAGGGTCAGTCGGGCGAACGAAAACAGTAATATTTTTTCTTTTGACCATAACACGCAGTAGAAACGAAGTTGGGTCGCCGTGAAAGCGCTGTAAGGTCTCCAACAGCGCCACAAGAGCTCCCCTGACGCGCTCAATTAACGAACATAATCGCACTTAGTTGCGCAGTGATAAGTCGATTGCGCTGACACAGAGACCTCTCGGAGTCCTTTGGGGTGTCATTGCGTCTTTATCGCGCTCTCACTGCGCATCCACAGCGTTTGAATACTAGTTGAACTTCAAAGAAGTGATGCTATTGTCATTGCGCTCTCTTGGCGTTTCCTCTTCGTTCATTAGCGTTTATACCGCGCTTTCACGTTGTTTCTATCTAGTGCGTTGTCAGCCAGACAACGAAAACTTGAACAATGGCTGTTGTGCAATAGCAAGCGATATAGTATTCATAACCTTGATGTGTATGACTATGTAAAAAGTAGTATTTGCAAATATCCAGGATTTATTAAAAACGTAGATGGAATTCATGCCATTTGTTCTGATGTTAATTGCACTTCTTTGTATTCTAACAACTAATGTTGACCTGTCTACTAAGATTTTTGTCATTCACAAATTACCAAGAAATTACTTACATTTCAACTATAGTGTACCTTATTTCATCAGAACAATAACAATGTTTTATCATTTATTTACTAGTACTTGTTTGTTTCCCATACAATTGTTCTTTTAAAAAATATACATAAAGACACCTTGTTCACACTTTCGGCGCGCGGGACATACCATAGATGCGAGGTAAAAACTCTTAGCACGCCATGCATGAGCACTTGGCGGATACTCAGAGAGAGATCAGTCAATCGTCAAGTAGAAACTTAGGTTAATGTGGCTTTTGTAAAAAAAAAAATAAAAAAGTGAATAAATATAAATGAGTATTTTTTAGATAAATATATTTAGTTCTGGTATATTTGAAAGCATCCAATTGGGTTAAATAAAACTTTTTCTTTTAGATTGTCACGAGTAGAAATGGCGGAAGCCGCTTCACTTAGTAGTAGTTCAACAGACACACTTCTAGAGAAGACATATATATATGCAGAGAATCCATATGGATCAGCCTGTGGTATATATAAGCAGTCGGATGTTTGCATTTTGACTTGTGACCGTTCTAAATGCTATGCCCCTCACTATGCATCGTTTATATCTCTCAGTAAGGGAGGCAACCTACCGATAGATGTTTACAGTTTGAAAATGTCTGAAATGAACAGATCTGAAGAACAAGAATCAAATGCTGTTATATTTGCAATCTTTGTATGCAAACATAACCAGAAACATTTCGAACAATGCTGGAGAAGACTAAGAGTGAATTCTATCGTTGTTTTAGGAAGCGTAGGAAAAATAATGTCTGATGTACCTGAATGTTGTTATCGTAACATTGAAAGAAAAGAAAACATGTTACAGTTTTATTATGAAATAAAGTCAGCAGTATTAAAAAACAGAGATGATAACGTTTACCATGAAATCGATAGCAATTCCCTATGTGAAATGAAAAAAGATGCTATAAAATCTTACCAAAGGGCTGACCGGAAACACAAACATAAACCATTTACTGTTGAAACAACTGAAACGTACAAAGAAAACAAGACAAAGTTAACTATTGGGACAACTGACACTTACAACGAAGACAAGAAAGAGCATTCAAGTCATTCTGAAAAAGCGAGAGATGTATATCTGGACGTACAAACTCTACTGCCTTCGCAAAGTCATTTAGGCTCATTTGTTTTCCAAAGCTATATTTTACCAATGGAAAACTATGATGGTAAAAACGAATTCTTTTCATTCACGATAGTGCTTTCATTTTAATTTTGATTTGTCATGAGGTGTTGATGAAAACATAATACGATACCCAGTACTTGTGACAAATCAAACCCAAGGTTGAATGAAATATTCTAAATGACACTACAGTCGGAAGAGATTTGGTATTGGTTAGTTTTTAATATGTAGATAACAAATCATCTATAAAAAAGAACTAACGTACTGTTTTAACACAGTCAGCACTCTATGCATTCCAGCTATCCAACAATACTTGAATACACGAAAATTCAAAACTTTAAGTTACGTTGGCTATTATCAAAAGAGACATAAGCTTAATATTGTAAGCCATTATATATATATATATATATATATATATATATATATATATATATATATATATATATATATATATATATATATATATATATATATATATTTTTTTTTTATAATTTCTGTGCGATTCGGCATTAATTTGATGACAAATAGGATAAAATCGTTAAAAATCGGTTTAAAGTGAACATTTCTTATCTTTGAAATACCAACATATCTTGATTCAGATCTGTAAATTTTAACGCATAATGATTCATACGTCTAAAAAATATTTTAATGTGCGTGATTGGATGATTGTCACCGCAAGCTGGCGACGTCATTTATGAATATTATGTTTTGAATTCATGATTTAGTCCATAATAAAGAATTCATGCTTCATTTCCACATTTTAATAATTCCATTTTCAATTCATAAAATTATAACAGTTACTCTTTTTGTGTTCGACAGAGTAGTAAATTGGACTATTTTCAATGTGTGATATGGACAAACTGTAGGAAATAAGCCTTATAAAATAGGTGATGACGTAAGAAGCTAGCTTTATCCTGCGATGTGTACGTCTTTTAACTGTCTTAATTTTGTTATTTTTTTTATTTATTCATTAGCAAGGCATATGCTTTAATGAAACATTAAGAAATAATTAAGGTTACCCTGTTTACTGTTTCTTGCTTATAATGTTGATATCTCAACTCTTATAAAGTTTCTTGTAATGTATATCTATCAAGGCAAAAAAGCATCATCTTTCTATTAGCATGTCTGGCCTTTTTATTTCTTGATCAAGAGAAAAAAAAACAAGGCGTACTTAATTTTTCATAGCAGTGAAAAAACTTTTTTATATTTGTTTCAAAATATTGTGTCTTTTAAAACACAATGAAAAAAGACGTACATGTAAATGATTATGCGGCAAAATCAAATATACATCATGTCGTGCATTTCTGTCTTTTCAATTATTAGTCTCCTACCGGTTTTCACCGGAGGGGACTATAGCTTTCCTCTGCGTCCGTCCGTTCGCTGTCTGTCCGTCGGTCCGTCTGTCTGTCCCACCTCAGTTTTCCATACTTTTTTCTTTATGAGGGATACTATGAAATTTGCTGAACAGCTTCAAAATGTCAAAGTACAAATCAAGTTTACACTTTTGTAGCGTCTGGTTGACATATTTTCGAGAAAATTAATTTTTTATATTCTAATTTTTTAATGTTCGGGTTCGATATTCTGCATAACAGAGCTTCCACAAACCGGTAGGGGACGTGTATTGCTTATGCAATACTCTCAGAATGCTTGTTTAACAAAATTTGCATTAAGAGTATGATTTGGCAAATGTTGATATATCATATGCAATAATTAAGCATTTGCATTGCGTGATAATACTTATGAATAAGTTTTTGTATGGGTTTATGCACACATTAACAACCAGTTTTCTATAGACCGTCAAAATTTATTGCTTCCATCAGTTTTTGATGTTTTTTTTTTATTAAAACACAAATAACTGTGAAAGAAATACTGTTGAAATTGATAAAAGTAAAATTTCCAAGATATCTTTATTGACACATGATCATTCTTCATCATTAAAGTTCACAGGAACAAAACAAATTTCTTACGGAGATTTATAATGGGAAATGTTTACATCTTTTCACCATTCTGAACTCATTGGAATACGTCACGCAATATATCAGCTTATTATCCGGGCTGATGCAATGCAAAATTCTCGTTGACATTCAATTTTGGTTGTATATTAAAGTCTGAAGTAGTGGAGGGGCGTTTCGAAAAATATTAGTGGATGAAAGTAGCTTGAGCTCAAAGGTATTTATGATAATCGAAATATCAAGCAAAAAGTGGTGGATGCAAAAACTCGGGACAGAGTATAACTAGAATGTTCAGTAGAAGTCGCACGTTTATTATTGCAATTTTTTTATTTGGTCATTGCAGAATTAGAAAACAAGCATCCGGAAGATATTGTCTCAAGATACAATGAAGGAAGATGCAAAAATTCGATTGATTTCGAAAAATATATTGGTACCACTTTGATAAAAAAATGTGTTGATGGCAAATACATTCATTGCTTAGTTAAAATTCTATCGTGCCAAAAAAGAAGAATCCAACTTAACGCCTTTAGATACATTGAAAAAATGTTATATTCATTAGATGTACGACTCTGCAACACTCAGGATTTACTGCATGGAATCACTGACCTACTTTCGTTGGTTGAACTATGGTCTGGTGATCAGGAACTTCTTCTTCTATTATTGAATAGTGCGTTGACCATGTTAATCATTCTCTTCATGTCCTTTAACGCAAGAGTGGACGTTTCTATCAAAAATGACACCAGAGACGTATGTAAAAACGCCAAAGAGAAAATGAATAAGGTGGAACATCTTCATAACACCGATGAAATACTGACAAGCGCCTTTGATAACCTTCGGAAATCCGCCGAATGTTTTTGTGATCACTTGGAAACGGTGTCGGTACTTCGAATGGGAAACTGGTCAGATGCAATGAAGAAAAACAGCAACAGAGAGAAAATAATAAAAGACTTTCCTGAAATGAGTGAGTTAGAGCAGTCTACGGTAATATTCGGCCTTTTAAATCAGGTAAGCTGTTAAAGCTAATCATATATGTCATAATTTTAACATCGTTTAAAATAGCTGAATAACTATATATTTGTTAATTTATTGTTTTATCAATAGGTTATGATTCAGGCAGGCGGAAATCAGACCACTCTTTTTAACATATTGTGTACTTGCATAGAAACGACCTTAAATATAAGAAGGAAAGACAATATTTCAATCTTCCCCATGCTTCAACTAACAACCAAAATGATGAATATGACCTTAGAGACGTCATATTACCAAGGTATTGTTTGTTTTTCCTTTCTTTTAAAGTAAAAATAAGCTTTATGTACAAGATAAATCAATTTCTCATGTTAAATATTTTTCAGCTGAAGAAACCATGAATGTATTCAGTTTGTACTTAGATGATGTGATTGTCCATCAATCTGTTCGAAAGTTCCTTCTGAAAGAAATTGAGTGTTTGCTTTTTCATAAAGACAAACTCATCGTCAACAAAATGTTTTCTTTTATGAGCAAAATCAGGATGCATTTGCCCTATGATCTAAGACAGATCACAGTTTCTCACGTCGAAAAATCGCTTCAACCGTTGGATATATCCATTGACAGCGAAACCAACTCCACTGGTAGCAACACAATATCTAGTCCACAATGGACAACGTTTAAAGGGGCTGTGAATAATAAAAACGTTAGTGTTCACATTCTCATACCATCTAAAGACTGCATTATGAAAGGAATAATGGAAGATTACAGAAAAAACTCAACACAGAAAGATCTTCTCAAAGAACACGAACAGCAGAGAGATGTGCTCTATTTGTTATGCCGTGAAGGAAAGACGCCGCTAGTTTTGCCTCTTGTTGCATTTCAGTGTCGACCGCTACCGCCTTTTTACATCACATTACAAGATCAAAATAGTGTACTCCTGTCCGATTATCTTTTGTCAAAAAGAAACTGGAAAGACTGGGTTCCATTTAGAAAGCTTTGTACAATGGCAGCTGATATTCTAAACGCTGTGAAGTTTTTGCATTCCAGAGACATTATTCATCGTGGTCTCACTGCATCTTGTTTTTCTGTCAGAGAAGACGGATCGGTTTACCTGTCAAATCTTGTCACTGCATCAGATGGCCATTTATCGGAATTCATAGCAGGTAAATAAAACACGTCCATTGGCCAAGCAACGAGGCCTGACTTTCATTTAAGTTTCAAACTAGCTGTTATATTTGCATGTTTTTACAAATAATGTTTTAGAAAATATGATACTAAAGAAGTAAACAAGTTTTCAATGGGTAATCCTTCAGCTTCAACAACGATACAAAAAGACAAAAATACATTTCTTCTTTTTACAAACATGTTTATCTTTATATTTGTTTCCTGTTTTGGCACTTAGCAATGCTGGCTTTTAAAAGGCCGTTGTTAAATAAATGTTAGTACAATATTTAATTCATTTTGGGTTTTTTAACATGTTCCCTGCATATGTATACAAATTATGAAGTTAAGGTCAATGTCAGTAAATCAAAAACTTACAACAATTAACAGCAATAAATGAATTTAAAATGCACGGTCGGTAAACAAATGTAATATATTTAATGAGCATTGCTAATTGGTGGTGCGCTTAAAACATAAGTCACATCAAGAATTTTCGTTTTAATCTTTAATGTTTGTTTGAAAAAATTTAAAATGAGAATTGATAGATATATTGAAATTGTATAGTATTCTATATTATTTTTCAAAATACATGATATACTTTAAAATATGATGTGACACGATTTAAGTTGATATCTCTATCGAAACCAGGGGGAGGGGGTTCTATAACATGGCGGTTTTTCCACTTCATACCGTTTTGGGAAAGGAAGATAATTTTGTTTACATGGAAGATATCTACACAGATGCATGTTTTACTGTGGATAGAAATATGTACAAAAATATGTTAAGATACAAAACCTGATTTTAAGCAGTGTCGTTACAAACGCGTATATTATATTTAAGTCCAAGATATGGCATCGAATTTTGAAAGTTTAAGCTAAAGTCGTTAAATATAGTTAAGATTTGAAACATTTCATTTTTATCGTCGCCATGAAAGGTGTAAATACTTTCATTTAGAATTAAATAACTCTAGTTTTAAATGTGCTGTAATGAATTTGTCGGAAAAATGCGATAAAATGGCGATTTCTGGTAATGTTTATCTTCTGAATTTAAATTTGACCTTTTTACTATAATGACATGTTGTAGAATGCACAAGACAGCCCCTAAGATGGTCCGCCCCGGAGTCAATCCTGTACGATAAATACAGTAAAGAGAGTGATGTGTACATGGTTGGACAACTCCTTTACGAACTGTTTACACATGGATGTCATCCATATACAGAGCTTTATGGATATTCTTTAGATTATGTTTTGGAATTGGTATGTATACGTATTTACAAAAAATTACAACCAGCATATCTTTGATTTAAACAAACTCATTTTAGTTTTCAGTAAATTGTTATGTTTACATTCTCATTTAGATTGTCTTTCAAAATCTTAAACCAAGACAGTGGCCATGCATTCCAAAGGCAATTCACGAAGTCATATTGCATTTTGTAAATTACGATCCCCCAAAAAGGAGATCTTTGAATAATGGACTAAGAGACCTTAACAATATCTTGCTTGAATTTCCGTCATATCGAGGTAACCAAACTATCTTACGAAAGTATCTAGAAAACTTTTACATGGAAGTTATACAACAGCAAACCGAATTTAAATGTTTAATTTTATTCTAGCTTCTAGAAAAAGACTGAGTCAATCACACAAAGAGGACCTACGATATCCAGATATTGATCCTTTACTGCCTAAAGAACCACAGACAGTAAGGGCAAAAAAGCATGGATGATATTTGAAAACTATCTTTTGTGTGTTATAAATCATTGATTTTCACTTTCAGAAGTAGGTGAATAGTATGCGTTTAGGTAACACATTTTGGAAAGATAACGTATATAACATTACACTTAATTTTATTGTTTATTTCGATAATTAGTACGTCACAATATCGAGGTGTCCCATACGACCAACAAGTTTGTAGCCTTTGAATATTTGTAAATAATGAAATAAATCCATTTTGTTTAACACCACGCAAGCGATATTCTTATTTGTAAATTCAAAAATAGTACTTGTAGGTAAGCCTTTTGAAAACAATAGCATTGCTTCTTAATAGAAATAAAAGTTAGGTATTGAGCAACATTAAAGAATATTTAATATCTATTTATTGAATAAAAAATAGAAAATATTTGTTTATCTAATGAAATTAAAGAATATTTCAGTCCCAATTTTCTCTGTCAAAATTCTTAAAGCTAAACACCCATCTTTCGATTCAATTTTAAAACAACCTGAATGATGATATCGATATACTTAAATATTTATAGTTTTAGCCTACTTTTATTGACCTTATGATGTCAGCTAAGAATATTTGAAGTCAATGATGTTTGAGATATGCAGTTTATTAATGTTTTTAAGCACTTTTCATTTTTTTCCGCAATTTAACATGTAGACATTGATTGCGAAAAAATTGAAAAGTCTTAAAAGGGGCATGGTCACGATTTTGGTCAAAAATTATTTTCCCGATTTTAATGTTTACAATGCTCCAGAAAGGCATTTTTAATAGGCAACCAAAATTTAAGTGTCATTTGTTGAGTTATAAGTGAGTTACAGAGCTTACAATTCTTTGCTATGTAAACAAACTTATGCTTTTGTTTACATTTTGAACGCTGAAGTGAAAACTCCAGTTTTAGACCGAAAATGTATGTGGTAAACGTTAAGATCTGTTTATTTATGCTTAAAATGAACAAGAAGATGAAAAAAACAGCTGGAAAATGAACTTTTACCGGTATATTGAACTAATGTAAACAAAAACAGAGCACGAGCCTTGTTTACATGACAAAGAATTGTGAGTCTTGTATCTTGCTTATAACTTCACTACTGACTCTCCAATTTCATTCAATCATTGGAAACGCATTTCTAAAGCATTGTAAATAATGAAAACAGAAAAATAGAATTTGACCAAAATCATGACCATGCCCCTTTAAAAGCATTAATAAACTACAATTATATGATTGCATAAGTGACAACAAAAAATCTGCAGATTTGATTGACTCACGGAGAAATACATAATTTATGTTACTAAAATGCTGTTTTTGTTTTAGCCGATTTTTAAATAATTTAACAAAATAATAACACTTTAAAATTAATGACAAAATCAATTCATTCTTCAGGTAATTAGAGTGCTAAGATATTTTACCTATTTCATCAAACTTCATAACAATTTTAAGAAGAGAACATGAACCCTGAGTATACAATTTTCCTAATGCATAATTGTTCTTCATTACAGGAACTACCAACATTCTTTCAACAAATTAAGAATCAGATTGGTAGTAAGTATTAAAGGCAAAAATAACAAACATTGTTTACCTTTATTTCAATTTTCTAACATTTGTTCATCAAATTATATTTGTAATTCAAAATTTAGTCCATTTCTATAACAGCTGAGAGTTTCACATCGTTTTCATGTAATACGAATTCTGTTTCGTAGATGCTTGTTTGTAAAACTGATCACAATTGCTATTTCTTAAACAAACAAGTGTTGTTGTCCCCCCCCTCTAAAAAAACAAATCAAAACACACAACTTATTGTTTTTATGGTGTGTGTGTGTGTAGCAGCTAGACTACTTATAATTATATTATATAAATAAGTTTATACTGGATTATCTATAATTTCAGAGACAAACCCTTCAATGTATTATGAAAATTTGGGTAAATCCAAGAGGAGGACTAGTAATAGTCTTGCAATATCTGAAGCCGATATTACTTCCAGTGAAGTCCCATATATATTAAAAGAGGTACAAAAATTTGATAAAAAAATGTTGGAAAAGCTTATAAAATATATTTATTTTTTATAACCCCCTTTTTATAATATATAGGATTCCAAACTAATAGTAGATGAGCCAGTATCCGAAAAGTTCTTTAAAGTGTACTTTACCGATCTTAGCGAATCCCCACTCCAAGAAACTCTAAACATATTGAATTGGCCGCCTTCTGTGGAGAAATCGGACGCCTTTATTTTGGTTTGTTCGTCAAAAACATATCTTAAAGAATTAAAGTGTCAGTTTAATTAACTAAATTCATTGTGACAATTTTCATTGATTTTATTGTTATATTTATATTATCTAGCATTTTACAACATGTGTGTCTGGGGAATCACTCTCACAACTGTCACTGAGGAGGTGCTTTGGAGACCCAGACGATGAAGAAAATAAATTGAAATATTCTTGGCTCGTACACCTTGCCGTGCACTTTATTGGTTTGTTACACGAGAGGAACTGGATCTTACGTGACATATGCTGTCAGAATCTGTATTTGAGCAGCAACATGCAAAAGGTCACCTAACTTTTAATTTGAAATTGTTCTTGATCTGAGCGAAACAGCTAGTTTGTTGTTATTCAGTTTGCATTTTTGACAAAGCGGAAGATTAAATGCCGTTTAATATAATGACGTATAAATTTCAAAAGAATTTTAAAAAGCTCCACTGTTTTTCGCGTATATTTAACGACTATAATAAATGAAGTTTAATTGGAAATAAATACAAGAACATATTTACGATCAGGCTAGAAAATTCTTTACAATTAAGTAAACATTTGATATGGGGGTTTGTAATGTCAAGTTTTATGCAAATTAGCTCAAAATGCAGTCTTTTTATCTTTCATCTTCTGGTCATTCTATCAAATTCTCTGATATTTTTACAAATTACATGAAATGCATATGTATTTAAAATGACATATTAAAAAATATGATTTCCTTCGGAAAACGTTCTGCAAGAAAAATTCATTGCCTATATATTGATTTAAAATTGGTTTATTGCGATGCAATGATAAAATGATTTTTCTGTGCTGGTGAAATTAACACATTAATTTTTATTTCGCAGTGACCACAATTAAAATATATCAAAACTTGACAATTGAGAGACATTTTAAAGATGCGTGTTAAAATAAAAATAATTAACAAAGAGACCGATATAAAACAAACAAATAATTAAAAATGAAGAAAGCAAACAAAAATCCTAAAAAAGAAAAGGCTAGAAATTGACATATTAATAATGAGTTTAATCTTCTAGGTGTTCAGCACAAAACTAGGGCGAATGGCGTACCTAAGACAACAGGATGGTTTGGATGACAGTATCATTGATGAAATTTTCTTTGATCGTAAAAACTGGTAACTAGTGACACTTATAATCGGTCTCGTTCTCTCTCTCTCTCTATCTCTCTCTCTCTCTTGAGTGTAATTAATTACATTTTTCAAAGTAATTGGAAGTAATTTGTAATTGAGTCTCCCTTCAATTACAAGTAAATGAATGTATTTAAATACATTCCAAAAATATCATGTATTTTCAATTACTTTTTAATTACATTTGAATTACTAGTTTAAAAAGGTGTCATATTCAGTTTAGTTCTACATTAACTTTAAGCTTTAAGCAGTATTTTTTACCAGTACTTTTTACCAGTACAAGTAGATATAATCAATAATAATATATGTACAGGGAAATAAAGTTTACAGGAGAATTACAGACAGAAATTTAATAATGATGTTTAGGTTACATACCTGTTTTAAATGGGCTCGTGTTTATACAATAATTAAGTGTCTCATTATGTTTGATGTGTTTTTACAACATGATACTCTAGAAAAGTGTTAATTTGTTCAGGCCTGAAGCCCTCTCATACACAATACGCATTTAATAAATCTTTAGTATAAAAAATCTTGTTCAGAACCAAACATGAACCCAATGACACTGGATTAAGTACCCATTATATTAAATGTTTATATATTATTTTAAAATATGCTTTAAAGAAAAATCTATAAATAATGATTGAAATGAATGCAAACCTTTAAAGACATTACCATAAAAAGTTTTGTGTGTCGCAGTGCTGTTTATTCATGTATTAATCCTTCAGATATTTAAAGTAATTGAAAGTAATTAATTACATTTGAAAAATTCAATGTAATTGTAATTGCAAGTTATTGACAAAAATAATGATGTATTTCAAAGTAATCAATTACATTTCAAAGTAATGGACCCCAACCCTGAATCTTAATTTATCAAATATTAAATTATTAAAGTATGATTTTGAATTAGAAAAGGCATTTCTTTCTTTTTCCAGAAAAAAGTTTTTTAAAACTTAAATTAGCAAAGTATACATGTATCCTGAAAAATGTATAATAATATCATGGTCGATGAAATGTGGTTTGATTTTCATAATTTTTCTAAAAATGGTTATAATATATTTGAAATCCGTCTATTGATACTCAATTTTGTTTAACGACGATACCATGCTATATTTTCCAGGTTCCCTCTTGAAGTTTTGCAACATAAGCGATATTCCAAAGAAGGAGACGTGTACATGCTTGCAATGGCAATATACGAGTTCTACATGGGCCTTCAAATAAATTTAGAGAGTCCCGTTTTGTCGTATTTGAACTGTATTCCCTTTTGTAAAATTCCAAAAGATGAGGTAATGCTTTTCTGTCTCTGTTTTTCTTGACTGTCAAATATTCAGTCAAATCTTTCTTTTTAGACGGAGGCTGTATAACAGCCTCCGTATATTGTGATTGTCTTGCCCGTGACGTCAAATAATGAGGATTCCTTAAGCACCATCTAGCGGTGGACGAAATAATGAATAATTATGAGATTCAATGAATAAACATGATGTGCTTCTTTGTCTCTGTCGTATATCGTTCGCGTATTATCAATTAATCTCCCGCGGAGACGTATCTTTCTTTACAGCTGCAACACCCCTCCCCCCTTGCAAGTGATTTGGGAAGTCAGAGTGTTATTACAAGCTGATAAGAGTGTCGCGCGTGAAATAAAATAGATAGAAATAACAAAAAATCTTTAATAAGATGCAAACAATAATATATATATATATCATTAAAACTGGTACGATAAAACTGAACTTGATTTCTCTGCAAATTCAAAATAAATAGCAAAATTAAGTTCATGTGTTTATTGTGTCCTTAGTATCAACGAGAGAGAGAGAGAGAGAGAGAGAGAGAGAGAGAGAGAGAGAGAGAGAGAGAGAGAGAGAGAGAGAGAGAGAGAGAGAGATTTCTGTTGAGAAAAAAGAAGTATACGAATCAAACTTCACAAACACAGTATATCAATCTTTGAATCAAACATCACAAACAGTAAAGAATACATGCACTTCATTGTTAGGCATGCTTCCTTTCTCTTTACTTGAAATCAAAAACATCACAAACAGATTAGAATACAACATTGTTAGGCATGCTTCCTTTTTCTTTACTTGAAATCAAAACATCACAAACAGTGTAGAATACTTTATTGTGAGGCATACTTCTTTTCTCCTTACTTGAAATAAAAACTATTAGAACGAAACTTTTCCCCCTTATCTTGGTACACCTCGCGCGTTGATTTGATTAACAGAGGTAACACGTGGACTCAGACTGAAACTGCATGCTGGATCGAAATCACAATGTACTATATTCTTTTGTGGATACTAATTTTAATCAATATATAATATTAGTATATTTCAATGATACATAAAATTACGCCTAAAACTCTCTCTCTCTCTCTCTCTCTCTCTCTCTCTCATAATGATCATGATAAGAAAATATCTGGATCGACGACATTCATTAATCAAAGAACTGAAGTACTGACGGGAGTTAATTTTATCGATTATTATTTATCTTAAAATTAAGGATATGTTATTTTGCTTGGCAAGTAGTTTATAATCTGTATTTGAATTACGCACATTTTTATAATATGAATTCTCGGACTTTTTCGACAAGAATTTCGAGAAAACCTTTTATGAATCACGTTGTGTAATATTTAAAAATAGAATTGATTTCATCAAACCATGTATCGGTACTCGGAATATTTCAAAAATTGTATGGATCCAACCAATAATGAACTCTAGTCTCGTTCAACCAGATGCTTGGCTGTCTCTGTAAATCTCTGACGAGTAAAAGATACCAGATCACGTGATCGCTTGATGATGCGACCTCTAGCTATAGACTGACTCTCTGCTTGCCGAAGATGTACAGAGACAGCTGATGGTTGAACGAGACTATATTGAACGCTGGCGTAGGAATACATACCACTGCAAAAAAAATCTAAATTGTTCGTACTATTTCAAATCTGACAACTAGTATTTTCAAGGTATTTATAAATAAGTTCCCTTTAATAAATTGCTTCAGCGTATATTACATCGAATTTATCGATTATTTTCAAGAACTAAGTCTTGTCAGCGGTGATGATTTGTGCTTAGGTCCAAACACTGTTTCAGTTTCGGTTTTCCAGAGTAACTGCATAGGAGAGTTGAATAAAATCAACTACCAATCAAGAAACCCCTTCTGTAAGATAGAAAAGGGGAGGGGGGTTGTACGGTAAGACGAAGTTGTTTGCAATTTAGAGGTTATCTTTTGTCTTGAACAGGTGTGGAAACATGCCGTTTTCTACCTTGGGTTTGCAAATCACTATACACGGAAAATAATCATATCGACTTAATCTAATTATACACAAGGAAAGAAACGTGTACATACATGTAAATGGATTGCATTGTATTTTTCAAGTTCGAGTTGTATGCCTTTAATAACATGTACAGTTTCCCATGTTGTTTTGTGATGCAAAATAATTTCCTACTTCCATTTTTGTAAAGAATAAACACCTTAATTTAGTAATATAACAAGCTTATATGGTTAAAATAAGAGAACAACACTAATTATTTTAATATCATCTACCTAACTCTGATGTCAACTTGGAAAATATCCTCGCGACCTTAAATTACCATAATACTAAACCGCTTCGCAAATATTCTAACATGATAAGCGGTAAGCGCGCTGTTTTTTTTTAAATAAAAAAAAATCACATATTTTCATTAGTTTAATTTCATTCGAAATGATGCCTCCGTCTATCAGTACTTTCAGTACTTTGATTTAATTCTAGCGTCGACACGTTTTTTGTTGGTGCTGCAATATAGTTCATAGTACATGTGTGTATTAGATAAGCAGCGTGCAGTTCTATATCCTTTCTACACAGAAGGGTTACTTCGCGACATAAAGCTTCGCCAGAGTGGAAATCATTAGAATATAGATCTCTCTAACATGCTTCATCTGTAAACTAAAACAACATTTTCTCTTTTTGTTATAGTTAACTAAACATCTTTTGTCTGGAGAGGTGCCACAACAGCCTATATATTGTCCTGACGAACTTTATGAGATAATGGTCAAGTGTTGGAACAGAGATAGAACCAGGAGACCCTCCTGTTCTGAATTCCTACAGGTTGCAACCAGGTCAGATTTGCAATACATAAGAAACCATATTCCCGTTAATTTAATCAAACAAAAAACTAACATTGTTTATGTTTTTCTAGCTTAGTGAAAGAGAATGTATACTTTTCCTTCTACATTCATGCAAAAGATGGATGGCATAACCAGGGTACTCCTCCCCTTCCACCAAGAAGTTCAAATACCTTATCCAATTCAACAATTACAGTACCATGTAATCAAAAAGACAAAACCAACGGATCAATAGACAACCGTGGCATTGGGTATCAAAGTACACTTAAGTACGATAACGTTGCCCAAAGACAGTTTTCTTCCTCTCAGGGATTTGATAGGAAGGATTCAAAACGCAGCAATTTGAGGAGGGTTAATTATTTTAACTTTGGATCCTTGCGCAAATCAAGGTTTGAAAGTCAAAGTGATTATCAATTATGTAAAACTATATCGCCTCAGGGTAGTGTGGATAATTTAAGTATCCACAGTCTCTATGCTTCGGTTACCTCCGCCACAAATTCGAGTTTACGCTCGAGTTTTTCATTGGCAAATAAAAGTTCAGACTCGAGTTTATCACTGGCAAATGCAAATTCAGACTCGAGTATTTCATTGGCAAATAAAAGTTCAGAATGGAGTTTCCCAGTGGAAAATGCTAGTTTAGACTCGGATTTATCTATAGCAAATTTAAGTTCTAGTGATTCTGTCTTTTCAAAAGGACCTGACCAAAATCACATATCAGTTACAACGCTGATGACAGCGATGACTGAAAAAACAAAAGATTTAGAAACAGTCACATTAGATCCACCGCCAGTTGCCTGTAGGTATGACGCAGCATTACTTGTAGATAAGGACCAAAAAATTGAGGAAGATTATAGTTATGCACAAACCCAGAATGGTGAAGACAATTTAGATTATGTGAACCAAGATGTTGAAGAGGAAGACAGTTTTCTGACCCCAGTGTTTGTATAAAGTTTCTTGCATGCTTGATTTATTAAGGACTCTGTAAATAGATTTGAAATAATAACCATATGCCAAAGTAAAACACAAAAAAGAAAAGTATTGATGTATTTAGTATCATTGTATTATGGATTATGATTCATTTTTAATTAACTAAACTAATCATGAATAAATCATATCATATAAGAATTTTGTTTTCATTTGCGATTCAATTATGTTTCAAACGTTTTTTGAAAATCAATATCAACTTAATCAACAGTTACGAACTCGCACACGCACGCACATACTCACACAAACACAATGAGATCCCCCGGCTATTCGGTGAATTTTAAATTGTAACAGTAATAACGAACATTGACGTCGTTATTATGACGTTAAAGAATAGACAACGTCAGGAAAGTGTGCACTCTGTCTGGAGATGGCACCAAATAATGAGTAGATTTTACAAAATAGTGTAAACGTAATGACATACGTACAAATGATTCTGTTCGGAAACGAGGAATTAATAATCTTGCGAGGAGTTAAATTTTATCACCGCATTTGCACTACCTTGGGATTTTATTTTCATTTGACCTTTTTCTTCTTCTTCGTGTGTGTTTTTGCACCTGTACATATACATGATATTGGCTTCTGGATAATAAACGGTTTGTGAAAAAGAAAAACAATGTACAGTATATTTAATAAGAGTAAAAAAAACAGCATAAAACTAACTACGAAGGCCAATTGCAAAGTATTTATACCTTTGCACATTTGTTCTTACAGTGAGCTTAAGGTCATATTAGTCATATATGGGCCATTTTTTTTTTGTAAATTACACCGTTTATACACACTGTGTTTTAAATAACAATATTGAGCATTATATATTTTGGTCAAAAAAAATGAAAAACCCCCAGTTTATCAAAATCGACTAAATAGTTATAGTATGATATTCTCTTTAACATGTATGCACATATGGATACCCTCATATTGTTTATATATTATACATGTTGTTTTTGCAAACTTTGGAAATGTATCAAACAGATACTCATTCAAATTGTATCATACAGAGGTTTTGATCAGAACTGGCAAAACACATTAACATGTTTGCAATAGCATCTCCCTTTTTTGTCAAGAGTTTTCGCCTAATTATAAAACATCCTTTAAACAAAAACGAGTTATGTTTGTATTGAAGCCACCAAACAATAATTTCACAATAACGTTATTTTATTTTTTATTTTTTTTGCGATGTTAACTTCGTTCATAGCCCGAGTGAAGCATTAAAGTTGATATTACATCTACCTTTGGATCATTTTACCAATTATATATAACAAGTGAGAAAGATTACATAATTTTAGATTAGAACGTTACAAAGAAGGAACTGCCAATTATCCATACATGCGAAGGTTGCCATGCTTTTACAGTCTACTTGGAAGTCTGTGGTCAGTTCGTGCTCTCATTAAGATTTATTTCGATCAATCAACAAATAATCCACGCAAATATGCAACAAAGGTATAAAGAAGACATCAATGACCGATGTAAAAAATATTAAGTACAGCCACTTTAATTAAAGTTGACATTTTATAGATAAAACAACAGTTTTTAACACGAGGCCCACGGGCAACATCGCTCACCTGAACAACAATAGGCAAAAAATTAGCTTCATGGAGTCCTATACAACAAATCCGTTTCCCCTGGATCTTCTTATGTTTATAATCAAGTCCCTCTTCTAACAGGATGATTTTATAGTCATATCATATATTCAGCATTGCAGTTCTCAAAAAGACCCTTAACATAACATTTTTGAAAAAGTTTTCTCGTTATGTCCTAAATTAGACAATGTTATTACTTTGCCCTGAAAATTGCTGATTCACACCGGAAAAAGTTATATTGCCCTTCCGGAAAAAGTTATATTTCACAGGAAATCGTTATATTGCCTTCCCGAAACTGTTATATTACCCTCGCGTGTAATTATTCTGCATATCAATTACGTCGGCTTCGAAATTTAGCTAAGCAAACGTAAACTTCCTCAAAAATAAAAATTTCATGACAGTGTCTTCTATTCAGAGAAACTTACTTCAATTGTTAAATTTGAAAAATTATCTTCTTTTTGAAAGCATCGATCTACATTTTACAAGAGAATTGATTTGTAAGATAATATGTTTTACGGTGCTACCGTTCTGGCGAGCGCAGCAAGAATTACAAATACCTTGCATCATTGTCAACTTATAGTTTTATTTAAGTATCAACATCTTCGCTAGCCAAGGGTTTCTGATCCGCACCGCTTCTCACGAACGTTCGTGAGAAGCGGTGCGGATCAGAAACCCTTGGCTAGCGAAGATGGAGAGAGTATTGCTCTACAAAGTGTATGCCAAATGTACTAATTTTAATGGTTATGATACATACAGCGCAACCCCCTACCCAGAGAGAGAGAGAGAGAGAGAGAGAGAGAGAGAGAGAGAGAGAGAGAGAGAGAGAGCGGTACCTGTTTGTAGGTGTGTAATTTCCCACTTTTAAACTTAATGGTCTGACTATATGCAATATCTACATAATTTTTTTAACTGTTTATTTTTCCATTTTATACATTTTTATTTAGTTCAAAATGTCCAATTGTTTATTTCCTCCCTACTCATGCATGCACAATTACTCTAAAAATGGATCGATATGACAGTAAAGTATGGCTCCTGCTAGTATATATATATATATATATATATATATATATATATATATATATTTATATAGAGGATATCTATATTGTGTGATGTTATATTTGCTTTATCCAACGAGTTGAAATGGTGTATATATTCGCGAGGCTTGCCGAGCGAATATAACCATTTCAACGAGTTGGATAAAGCAAATATAAAATCACACAATTATAGATGTTCTATTTATCTCATACAATTTGATTTATATTATGAAGCTTTTGAGACAGTCCCTTATGTGACCCGAATTGTTTTTTCTTCTTCAAAGATTAAAAACGATGATGCAACGTTGTGTTATGCGGCTATTGTGACCTTGCGCAATACAATTTAGTACGTCATTCCTGAGATAAATCTAACTGTTTTAATGTAAAGTTTCACTGAAATAAACCTGAAATAAACCTTAAAATAATTTTATAGCTCTAAATAATTTTTCTTAGAGCTTATTCACTTGATTAAATGGAAATTCCGATTAGAAGACTTGAATAATCAAGTTTGTTGACATACACAAAGTTGCGAATGCTCGGTAGTTTGAATTGACTCGAACGAGGAACAGTTGTTGATGTTTAATAAACAAACACTAGGCTAGCCTTATGATTCGAAATTGAAAATAGTGAATAAGGATGCCTACTGGTGGTGGAATAAAAGTCTTATGAAACATTATTTCGGTAAGTTCTTGTATATAAACACAACCAGAGCGCTCTGTTTTCATCGCGTCGTCAGGATGAACTCCTTGATAGTTAACGTAATTTGCAGTTTAATAAACTTCACAAAGCAAATTGAAAGTTGGAAGAGGGCTAAACTTATAAAAAATCTTGACAAACAAGAAAAAAGGGTCTTGTGGTTACGGTTATGGATAACTTTGCAAAAAAGGTGGGGGGGGGGGGGGGGGAGCTACCCCCCCCCCCCACTCACAATAGCCCCCCGGTTCCGACGCCTGTGCTACGCAGTTATGTGTTTTCCTTCATATTTGTAATTTAAATCTTTGACAAAATCAATTTTATATTAATTTTTGTAGTAGATATGGTTATGTTGAAAGTACTAACAAATTTTCAAAAATAGGTTGCTGAAGCGAGGGGCTGTGTCAAAAGTAGTTCCGACCGGAAGTATTTGATATAGCATCACCCGTGTGATATAGCAAAGGTTTATCACACGGGTAATATACACCACACGTATGAGATAAAATCTGTTTATTAAAAAAATATTAAAAACAAATCATATGTCAATGAGACAGGTTTCGCAGACTATACTGAAATAGCCAGTACACTCATTACCGATGTTTGATCCACCTCTAAATTTATCGCGGGATATATAGCGCGATTGCACTGTGAATTCATCCATGACTTTGTTCGTCTTTGTTTACGTTTCTCGACTCAATACGGAGGTATGGCAGCATGTAACAAATCTTTTGAGTCTCGCAAAAGCATATGCGGTACTCAAAACGTGTCTTCAAACTTTAAGTCACCGTAAATTACAAGTTAAAAGTCGGCCATTTTTGGCATAGCACCAGGGGTGTAAACATTAGAGAGCATTATGGGACGTAGACAAAAAAATTTGTTTGATGAACTGTAGGTTTAGCTCGTTCTTTTTCCCGCGCACACTGGTTCTTAGAGCTCGCTTCGCTAGCCGGCGCTGCGCGCCGGCGAGCTGCGCTCGCTATAAACGTGTTACCATTAATCCTCGCTTCGCGAGGCGGGCTTCGCCCGCCTCTCGCTGCGCTCGGTATAATAGTTACAATTTGATTTGAAATAAAAACTTTTTGAATATCAAGAATTTTATAAGATTAATCCAGTTTGCCTAAATATGTATTCAGTATCATTTTGACATAATATAACATGGGGGTCAGTGATGTCAAATTTTAGATATAGGGCTTCAAAGGTAAAATTCTCGTAAAATTTGGCTTAAAAAATTCAGACGTTCTATATATATGCATGATTTTATGCTAAACGGCTATCACATTCTCAAGATTATATATATATATATATATATATATATATATATATATATATATATATATATATATATATATATAAGAAGCACTAGCAAACCAACAACACTCGTTATCTAAAGTGTCGGATCAAAAGATACAAGGTTATAAGATGAGATATAAAAAAGCACTAAAAATAACCAACGACACGAACAATAAAGTAAAATATTGTCAAATTTTCGGGACAACCCGTCCCTTCTTCAGGACAACAAAATAAAAACTACATAAGAAAGAAGAAAAACATCTACAAAACTAGCACTAAACTAAACTAAATAATATATAAAAACTAGATAATGTTTAAACACCGGATCAAAACGTGGCAGCTACATCTTTATATTTAAGAATTCGAGCCCGAGAAAGAAAAATCCCGTCCGACGCAGCGGACGGTCTGTGAAGAAGTGCTGAAAGATAACGCGAACGAATTAACTTGCTAATTGGGGGTTGCTGTTAATTAAGTTGTACTAGTAAGATAATTCGTAGTGAAAGTTTGTAGGGAAGATTGGCCCTGTAAAAGACCACATAAATAATCATGAATGTAAAAACTAATGGAAGTGAAATAAAGCAAAAGAACAAAACCGATTAAGGAAATAGCTAATAATTTGAATAAATAACATGATTAATAGTTTGTACATGGACCGAAAAAGATGAAGATGGTAATATTGCTACGAAAACAAATCAGTACTTAGTTGATGTTCATTTTGGTGAAGTCACTTAATTTGTTAATGCCGTCAGGGCGGAATGACTTCAGTCTATGCATCCAAAATTTTTCTTTGTTTTTTCTCTCCGCATCTGTCCAGTTAGGGTTGTGATCAATGACCAAAACCATCATGTCCTCCCATTTGTGATCATCTAAATTAAAATGTTCCCCGACGGGTTCTTTAATTTTCTTAGTTTTGATGGTGGAACGATGATTATTGATGCGCCTGCGGAGGTCTCCTGTTTCCCCTACGTATTGTTTCTGACAAAATTTACAATTGATGAGATATACACAATTGTCCGTACGACAAGAAGTATTTGCGAAAATTTTGTAAGTACGGCCAGTAATGGGGCTAGAGAAGTCGTCTGCATCAGAGCTGTGTTTGCACAACAGACATCTGGTGTCAGAACAAGTTCTAAAGCCACCATTAGGCAGAGGGTTCTTTAGTTTGGTTCTTACCACCATGTCCTTAAGGTTTCTAGGGCGCTTGAAAGCTGCCATTGGGGGGTTTTTGAAAACCTCAACCATTTTATCATTGCTGTAAAGGATTGGTAGGTTCTTCTTTAAGACTGCATTTAGGCCCCTAAGGACAGGGTGGTAAGTAGTGACAAATGGGACCTTGTTTTCTTCGTTTTTGGGTTTATATTGCAGAAGGGATAAACGATCCTCTTTAGCTAAATCATCAATTGCATTCTGTACAGAGTGCGAGCTGTAGCCCCTGGCACATAAGTGGGATTTTAGGAGTTGACTTTGCTCAGAGTATAGTTCTTGAGTTGAACAAATACGTCTGACTCTGGTGGCTAGGCCTTTTGGTATGCCTCTAAACGTATGAGGTGGGTGGCAGCTAGACGTCATTAAATAGAGGTGGGAATCTGTAGGTTTAGTATGAAGATTGAAATCGAGTTTACCATCGACTAAAGTTGAAGTAGTGTCAAGAAACGTGTTGTTGAATGAGGAAATTTCAGTCGTAAATTTGATAGAATGATGGAAAGAATTGACAAAGGTAATAAAATCATCGAGGTTGTTTCTGTTGTCAACCCACTTCATTTCGATGTCGTCTATGAAGCGCAACCAACTAAGAGGTTTGAAGGGTGACTGTGTTAGTAGGTTACGCTCTAGATTACCCATGAATATATTGGCGTAAGATGGTGCCATTTTGGTGCCCATAGCAGTGCCACTGACTTGAAGGTAGTGTTCTCCATTGAACATAAAATTATTGAATTTTAGAACATGCTCTAGGAGCTTGGTGAGATATTCAGTTGAAGGGATCTGAACCTCTCTAGCGTCCCATACCTCTTTACAGGCTGCAATACCTTCGTCATGCGGAATGTTGGTGTAAAGGGATGTGACATCCATCGTCACGAGAATAGTATTATCTGGAAGATTTGAAGATGGCGTTTTGTTAAGATAATCCGTTGTATCTTTAAGATATGACGGTAAATTTTCAACATGTGGACGGAGATGAAGGTCGATGAATTCTGAAATTTTTTCAGTGGGATGTCCAATGGCACTTACTATGGGACGTCCTGGCATTCCAGGTTTGTGAATTTTTGGAAGAACATAAAATTGGCCGGGCTTACAGTTGATAGGAAGAAGGGTAGAATAAATATTGTAACCAATTTCATTATTTTCAAACATAGTATCTAATGTTTTGGTAATAGTATTTGAGAAGTCATCTGTAGGATCAGTGTCAAGCTTTTGGTAAAAACGTTCATCTGACAATTGTCTGTATGCTTCTGCAAGATATTTGTCTTGGTCCATCACAACAATTGTTGACCCTTTATCTGCTTTTTTAATGACGATGTCTTCCCGGTTCTTTAGGGTTTGTAATGCTGATCTTTCTTCTTTATTTAGATTATCCGGGTGTCTGTGTTGTTTGGAAAGGAGTTTCTCGATGTCTGACTCGACAGCTTCTATATATGATTCTAAGGCTCCGCATTTACCAGGGGCTGGTTCCCAGTTGCTCTTAGGTCTATATAGTTTATGGTTTTCAAGGTCTTGTAAAGAAGTTTGGGACTTGTCACCTACATCAGAACTGGAGTCTTTTCTAGAGAAATGTTCTTTCAGTCTAAGTCTACGGAAAAAGGCCCTAGTGTCCTCTCTTACAGCTCTTTCGTTTACTTCCCGGGGTGTAGGGCAAAAGTTGAGGCCTTTGGAAAGCAGTGATGTTTCGGATTCGGTAAGAGATACACTAGAAACGTTAAGTACAGGACAAACCTTAGCGTTAGAATTATCCCCGTCTGTTGTTGGAACTGTTTTCCGTACAAAGCGTCTACAACGGGGTGCTTTGGTTTTCTTGTGAGACACGTTATTAATGTTGTTTGTCCTGCTGTTAAATTTTAAACTGATAATATCACGATATAATAATTTATTCAAATTATTAGCTATTTCCTTAATCGGTTTTGTTCTTTTGCTTTATTTCACTTCCATTAGTTTTTACATTCATGATTATTTATGTGGTCTTTTACAGGGCCAATCTTCCCTACAAACTTTCACTACGAATTATCTTACTAGTACAACTTAATTAACAGCAACCCCCAATTAGCAAGTTAATTCGTTCGCGTTATCTTTCAGCACTTCTTCACAGACCGTCCGCTGCGTCGGACGGGATTTTTCTTTCTCGGGCTCGAATTCTTAAATATAAAGATGTAGCTGCCACGTTTTGATCCGGTGTTTAAACATTATCTAGTTTTTATATATTATTTAGTTTAGTTTAGTGCTAGTTTTGTAGATGTTTTTCTTCTTTCTTATGTAGTTTTTATTTTGTTGTCCTGAAGAAGGGACGGGTTGTCCCGAAAATTTGACAATATTTTACTTTATTGTTCGTGTCGTTGGTTATTTTTAGTGCTTTTATATATATATATATATATATATATATATATATATATATATATATATATATATATATATATATATTCTTACGCCGATAGCTACGTGTAGGTCATGCTTTGGATTGCGTTGATTTCTGTCAAGTCATTTATGAATGAGTCACAATCAATCACTGCAAGAAGGAAAGGAAATCTACTTAGTGGCTGTAAATATGCAAACAATAATATATATGCTTTCTAAAATGTGCGGTTTTATCACAGTTCATATTATCAACTGACATTATAAACATAGTTCTATATATTCATTTCACGATGCAGGTTTCCCGAATTTATGACAAATCAGTTGATAAGACGCCATTATAAAAAAAGTACCAAGGTTTCGATATTGGGTACCTGATGCTTTTTTTAGCAACAGGTAATTTCCATCCAAACACAAGTGTAGGCGAAATAATGGGAACAGGCACTATACCCAAGCTCTTTATGACCTTACTAGGGCATTAGAGAACTTATGCATGTTAATTAACTAAATATACATGCACATGATTATGTAATGTAATTACTGATTAAACATATTCACACATATATATGGAACGCCTCAACTGCCTTATGTAGATAATCTTCATAATATGATGATACATCAACATTACATGCTGATACTTTAACATTACATGATGGTACTTTAACATTACATGCTGATACTTCAACATTACATGCTGATACTTTAACATTACATGATGGTACTTTAACATTACGTGCTGATACTTCAACATTACATGCTGATACTTTAACATAACATGATGGTACTTTAACATTACATGCTGATACTTCAACATTACATGCTGATACTTTAACATTACATGATGATACTTCATTATATGATGGTACTTCACTATGCGGTAGTTCTAAAAATAGGGTTAGGGAAGCGTCGCCTAGGGAACGAAATACGCTAAAACTCAGAACAAGTGGATGCCTGTATAGTTTTTAACACTGGGCTGTTTCTCTGTTTCAGATATTGATCAGATTGGACTAAGGTCCACTAAAACTTGTTAAGATCGAGATACTCTACAAATGCTACTATTTGATTAAGTGTTGTCTTTTAAATGGGTCATTTTAAATTTTAAAGAATGACTGCATCATGTAATGTTGAAGTACCATCATGTAATGTTGAAGCATCATCATATTATGAAGATTACCTACATGAGGCAGTTGAGGCGTTCCATACATATACATATAGTACATGTACAGACTTATCTACATGAACACAATTATCTGTGTACACATGCATACCTGTACATACATAAGAATGCATTGTGATGATACATAATCATGCTAGAATGAATCGAAGTCATTTATAAGAAACGAAAATGGTGTTTCCAAGTTTTGGTTTCATATACTTCACAATGCAAAAAGCTACGATGACAATGCAAAAAGCTACTACACAAACCTGAGGCAAGTTCAACAGAGCAGGCGCTTCGCCAAAATTTGTGTTGCGGGTAAAGGGAATTTTGGCGAGGCCTCGCGAGCGCTCGCTCTGTTGAACACGCCTCAGATTGTACTATACTTACATAGAATAGAACAAAGTACAATAGATCATTTGTAGTATTTGGAAAAACCTTTATTGAAAACCCAATGGCTGTTAGACTATGTGACTTCATGGCTTTGTGTATGACACATAAAGATTAGTAGGAGTAAATGCTCCTGTCAGTTTATAGCTATACCTTTGAAGATAAACAGAAATATGACATATCAGTCTACTCTGAATCAGCAAACGACGAGACCCAAAGACGAGGTGAGATCAAAATTTTATTTTTTCTATTTTTATGTATAAAATACATGTAGTTTACTTGTGCATTTTGAATGATTGACAAAAATTTGAATACAAGCGAGATACAGAGGTTTTAATGCATTGTTTTGTAAACAAAATTCGAGTCTTATCTTTGTTTACAGTCGATGTAGCGTAAAGGAACTACCATTTCTTTCATAAAATGGCTTATGGCAAACAAGATAACGGATTGTGTTTATAATTAAAACATTCACAAAACAAAGAGTTTCACTCTCTGTATCTTGCTTGAAACTCAATATTTGGCGAATATTTAATATACCAATATTAACCATTTTGAACATTAAAAATGGGAAAACAGAATGTGACAAATTTTGAGCCCAAATCGTGTCAACATGTAGGTCCCTTTAATTTTATCTATTTATAAAGATCGCCACGAACTGGGGATTCCCCTAGGTTATCCAGGGTACAACTGAAAGCAGTAAATTGATAAACGGACGGAGATCTAAACTCTTTATGTAAGTATTGATTATTATTTTCATTAATGTTTTCTTAAGTAGTATTGTATGTATATGTAGCACGGCACAAGTTAGTCTAAAATATATGGCTTTTTCTAAAAGCCAGGAAAAAGTCAGGATTAAAAGGCGCAACTTCAATTCACACTCTGTTAATGTTGTTTTCATACAGAATAGTTAAATATACTGAAGTGAATCAATAACATTATACATTTATATGCCTTTGTGCAATCTGTTTTAAACAGAGGCCTAAGTCTCACAGCGCTCACCTGAGCAACAGTGACCTTTCTTTGAACCAAGTATAAACTTTCTCCTTCAGGATTTTGTCTATTATTTTATGGAACTATTCATGGACACTCTGTAGTTTTAGTTTTAGTAAAAATGAATTGTAAAATCCTTTAAACTGTATCTATTATAGAATGCTGTTTGTTTCAATAAGGGTTGGAGGGGGGGGGGTGTGGCAGCGTGTAGGTACATTGCCTGAATCAATGGGCGTGTCCAATCACGTGATTGCATAGCACCCCATGGTAAGAATACACTGTCCCCACTACATTCAAAACATAGGCATCTAACGTTGTATATTTGTTCCCATAATAAAGTATAAATGTCACACACTGGTTTTCACCGTCGTGATGTTTGTTTGGGGAAATTAGCTCAAGGATTAACCTGTGTCTTAATTGCGATACTCTTGCTTCCACAGCACCTGATTGAATCAAAATAAAATCCGTAAATTAAAATAAAAACTGTCTTTATTCAATTGCCGCAAGATGGAAAGTGTCACTTACCATTGCGGTCAATCTACGGACTTTAGTTTTGACCAATCAGGTAACTTGTTTTAAAAAGTTTTACGCCCAATTTCGGCAACATTTCTTTGATGCTTGACACTATTAGCTAAGCCAAAGAAGGTGTTATAACAATTACTCGTATTTCCGCGAAGAAGGCCTGTAACAAAGACAGGATCAACTCGAAGCCGAAACAAAGTAAATAAGTTTTTATTTGAGGCCGAAATGAAATAAATAAGTTTACCTATGTGGAATTTCAAAATGTCAAGCCAAATGCACAAAGGAATTTACCTCCAAAGAAACCGAAATAAGAATGTTTTTCTTGGTATTTAACAGCTTGTCAAAATCTCTTCTGATTGAGAATGTCATCCTAAGTTTACAACAGATGTGGGAATGAATTAGGTAACAAAGAGAAGAAAAAAAAATAGTTTTTCCGAAAAATACTTAAAGCTTACACGCTATAATTTGCGTCAATTTTGAATAAAGGGGAAAATGTATGTGTTTGATTACTGATAAAAGTGACCTCTATGCTGTTAATGATAATGCTCAATTCGATCACGTAACAAATATATCAAATATTAAACAATAAAAAATATTTATTTTCCTGCCAGGAAAGTAATGCCTCCTCGTGAATATCAATTTATCACGTGATATCGACAGCTAAATTTAGTCTGTCATACCACAACTGGTGAAGGGTGAACATCTTCATACTTGTGATAGTTTCACAAAGGAAAGGATATTTTCAGTAAAGCATGAATTTGTCCGATATACGAGTACAAACAAAAGAAAAAAATACAAGCCTGTGAGTAGATATGAATACTTCCTTTAAAAGAATGACGTAGACCTTTGTTTTCCCTTATGTGCTATTCATAGATCCTATAAGTGTTAATGCAGAGGTAAGGGTATCGTGAATGACGAACGTATTTTACTCATTATACGTGTATGTATTTCAAATTAACAACTGTTAAGCATATTAAAAATCAAGTTGGATATTTGATTAAGCAAACAATAACGACCACCTAGTTCTCCGCGGACATGCGCAATGAGGTCGGTTTCGCTCTTCCTTCATCAATATTCATGAAAAGGTATATTTTTCTGGCAGAAAAATAAACAATTAAAAATCTATATCTTTATAACGAGATGGAATTCACCATTGTAATTAACAGATTAAGGATAACTTTTATAAATAGACAAACACATGCGTTTTCACTGTCATTCAAAATTGACGTAAATTATAGCGTGTATAGCTTTAAGGGAAATTGCACGAAATAGTAGATATTATTAAACTAAATAAAATAAAATTTACTCATACATGAGGAAAATCCTAATTGAGTATTAGAATTAATCCAAAATATAAAATCAAAAATATCATGAATTATAAATTCATGTTAATCATAACTGTTACATTAAAAGTTTAAAATTTATCAATTTAAACTTAACTTGGGGGTGCGTCTTTTTACCCCAATGAACCCCAATGATACCCCAATGAACCCCAATGATACCCCAATGAACTTTGAAATACCCAAATGATACTAAGTATGTTCATAATTGATACACTTAATGAATTTTATGTAACAACATGTTACATAAATGAAATTTCAACTACGTACCGTTTTTTCACCGATTGGGATATATCTTGTAATGGTAAATGATTAGAATTTTTTAAGCTAAAATTTGACTCAAAGATTGTTTGTGACCTGTAATTATGTCCTGATGGGAGCTTTGGTCATTTGTGCTAGTTCAACACAACTTTAAGAAAAAGAGACATATCGATTCTTTTCCATTAGAGAAAGATTTCAGTTTTAATATTTTCATTTGTGAGCTTGCTCGCAGTACCTCTAGTTATTATCAAATGACTATTATTATCAAAGTACATTGTATAAATGTATTAAATTATACAAAACATATCCCCAATATTAATAACACAAGGCACCTTTAACTTGTCGGGTCTAATGTATAGATACTAAGCCAGTAAATTGAATATATAGAGCACTGAAAATGGCTAACAACGCGAATTTTCACAATTTCAATTTTTCGTGTCGCTAGCCATTTTTAGTGCTTTATATACGTGCGGACCCATATACGAGGGTTTTTCAGTAATTATTGAGACATTTTCTCTTATTCGTTTAGGAACAAAGATTAACCCTTGAAATTTCACAAAAATCTAAATAAGGATAGAGTTTATTGATGTGGAAAGTTTTCTGTCTACGGCATGAATAGATCATCCCTAGTTAGCTGTTCAACGTGCCTTGGACCAGTGACCCGGCGCAAGTTCTGCAAATTTTTCGCAACGTCATTTTAACGCTTCTTATTGCTCCTGTGTTTTAAACACCTTACAAACGAACAGAAATAAGACTTGTTCTTAATTTCTCATCTTTTGATTTCATTTCAAGATGTCATCATTTACATTTTCTCTCATTCTTGATTTTTTGTGGAAAACATTTCGGGTTTTTTTACACGAAAGTGAAATTACTGTAAATGTCTCCTTCATATGGTGTTCCGATGGGGCCACTTCGACCTTCGCACTTTCGTCTTTAGGTCGAGATGCGAGAGTGCGAAGTTGCGACGGCGAAAGTGCGAAGGTGCGACGGCGAAGGAGCGAAAGTGCGAAGTTGCGACGGCGAAGCGCGAAGATGCGAAGGCGAAAGTGCGAAGGTGCGAAGGCGAAGGAGCGATACTACTATCGCACTCTCGCCTTCGCATCTTCGCACTTTCGCCTTCGCCTTTTTATAATTGTGGAGCTCTCTATCGTTTAAAGACAATTTTAGCTGTATAAAAGGACATCTGAGGCAGACGATGAACTTTTTAGAATTTATTTTCAACAGCCTGCGCAGATCCATAACTTTTTCTGTAGGGGTGGGGTTGATAAATAATTATATTTGTCGGGGGTGGGGAAGGGTTCCGAGACATATTTTGGAGATTTTATTATATACTAGTATAATTAATAAAATTAAATTTTCCGGACCCTCTCTCCCCCTTTACTGCATGTGTAAAATTATTAGTATTGAATTTCCCGGGGGGGGGGGGGGGGCGGACCCCCTCTCCACCTCTAGATCCACACATCAGCAAGGAGTGTCGCATAATGAAATTAGAATGTTACTGTGTTTGATCTACGGTAAACAGACAGCTGGTAAGTGACAGGAGTCAGGAAGTGCATATGTTTACATTACATATGGCGGACATTATATTTTATATGGAGTATATAATAATTAGGCATAGCCAGCACTGGTAAACATATATGTCACATATACACATTAAATATTTATAAACATTCATAGTAAGCACAATGGCCTAGCGCATCCGTACCAATGATATCATAGATTAATCGGAAAACCTTGGCGAGTAAGGTGCCTGCATCAAATTCTATGTAATCGACCGAGACTTTCTGAATGCTATCAAAAAAGGCGAAGGCGAGAGTGCGAAGGCGAGAATGCGAAGTTGCGAAGGCGAGGGAGCGATAGTAGTATCGCTCCTTCGCCTTCGCACCTTCGCACTTTCGCCTTCGCATCTTCGCGCTTCGCCGTCGCATCTTCGCACTTTCGCTCCTTCGCCGTCGCACTCTCGCACTTTCGCCTTCGCAACTTCGCACTCTCGCATCTTCGACCTAAAGGCGAAGGTCGAAGTGGCCCCATCGGAACACCATACCTTCAGTCATTTTGTACATACAATTATTTTAGAACTGTTGACAAAAGTTATCGTGTAAAAAATGCTTGATATTTAGTCCCTTTGTTTTAATTTTAGTAAAACCACCAGTAAAAAAAAATATGACGAACTGAAGCTTTTTATCCCTTGTCATCGTATAGTTTTTGTTTCAGCAATTGCGTGGCCTTAAAAGGTCTTCTTCTGATATTTCAACCAGTTTGAAGTATATTCGCTGCGCCGTCGTGACGTCAAAATTCAAAGTAAAGTCGTTGTCAGATTTCTATTGCTTGGTAAATATATTCGTACCATATTCGTATTTCAACTCAAACATCAGTTAAACTTGGTCAAAAGGTTGTCCCAAAAATTGTAAAATGAACATATATTATTTGATTTCTTATAACATTAACTGTAAGTGAACGGGCACTTAGAAAGGGGATGTTCAAGTTTTTAATCTCAGAGTTTTTGGCTGCGCCAGGTAACCCGACCACCGACTTGTTTATCTACCGCCTTAAAATAATTTGACGACATACAGTCGGAGATCGGAGTTGAACATTGCATACCGAACTGTACGTCATAATAGCCAATGCTTAGTGGAAAGGGTTGCGTAATAACAATTGAAGATTGTCGGTGGAGTGTGTAAATTTTCATGAACGCGGATGTTTAAGGCGAGTTAACAATTGGACTGATACTTAGGATCAAGCAAATCTGATGCAAATAAACACGCATACGCTAGCGTTTTATAATTTCATTTTTATACCATGACAGACATCTTCCCAATTCAAGAGTATCTGATGCGCTCCGCTATACATGAACCGATTTTTGAGAAGCGTTGCGGATCAGAAACCCTTGAATTGGGAAGATGCCATGCAGATTGGATGTTAATACTTATACTTTATTTCAGTGTAAACAATGAACGGATTGTGTTCTACGTCTTTACGAATAAATGATGAATGCAGAAAACGGGAAAGTTGAATGAGATAACCCCTCTCTCCCCAATTGCTTTTTAATTTTGCTCCCCAATTGCTTTAATTTGGGACAGTAATAAAAAATTATAGAGAAATTTGACCTTGGAACAAATTGTATATATCATCCATTCTGTGTGGATTTTTTAAAACTCTGCCAGCTCCTCTAAATATTCAGTCATGGTTTGGATTTTTTATTTTAATTTTAAAGAATAGTTTTTAAAAAAAGAATTAAGAAAACTTTCGGTCAAAAATGAACAAAAACAAAAAGGAAAAAAAACACCTTGATATTAATTATATACATGTACGGTGTTTATTCACACGCTTGCGCGGAAGATCTTTTAACTATGCACACATTTAGTTTCATTGGGGTATTAATATTTCAAAGTTAATTAGGGTATCATTGGGGTTCATTGGGATATCATTTGGTATCATAGGGGTATCATTAGGTGTATTTGGGTATCATTGGGGTAACATTGGGGGTTCATTGGGGTACATGTATCATTGGGGTTCATTGGGGTATCATTGGGGTATCATTGGGGTTCATTGGGGTAAAAAGACGCACCGTTTCCGCTTAACTATAACAGTTTAAAACTGTTATAGTTAAGTTTAAATTGATAAATTTTAAACTTTTAATGTAAAATTTATCAATTTAAACTTAACTATAACAGTTTTAAAACTGTTATAGTTAAGTTTAAATTGATAAATTTTAAACTTTTAATGTAACATAAACATATAGTATGAGATAATACAGAATAAAATTTGGAACAAGGAACGATTATTTAGCACTGACAAAACAATTATTCACAATGCACTTATTCTTTTTTTTACAGTGTTTAAAAGATGGATGAAATCGTTTTCAAATTATTTGTAGAGAGCAGAAATGGCGGAGGTAGCTTCACCTAGCAGTAGTCAAAGAGAGTTTTAAACTGTTATTGTTAAGTTTAAATTGATAAATTTTAAACTTTTAATGTAAAATTTATCAATTTAAACTTAACTATAACAGTTTTAAAACTGTTATAGTTAAGTTTAAATTGATAAATTTTAATGTTACATAAACATATAGTATGAGATAATACAGAATAAAATTTGGAACAAGGAACGATTATTTAGCACTGACAAAACAATTATTCACAATGCACTTATTCTTTTTTTTTACAGTATTTAAAAGAAGGATGAAATCATTTTCAAATTATTTGTAGAGAGCAGAAATGGCGGAGGTAGCTTCACCTAGCAGTAGTCAAAGAGACAACAGTCCACAGAGCACATCGGCCTACGACAGCAGTAAGCAGTTCGATGTGTGCATTTTGACCTGTGACGATGCTCATTGTAACAAGTCCCCCCGCACATTGCTGTCATCTGCCTGTAAAAGGGGCAGTCTAAAAACTAGACTATTTGAGTTAGGAGTTATAGATTTTGACAGACTAGAGGAACAGCTGCCCGCCTCACTAGTGTTTGCTCTTATTGTATGTTACCACAACAAGACAAACTTCAAACAGCTATGGAGGAGACTGAAGGTACACTCTGTCGTTGTTCTAGGAAGTATCGGGAGAATTGATTCACTAGATACTGCACCTTACTGTTCTATGATAGAAACAGAGAAAAATATGAACGAATTTTATCATAAAATCAGTTCCGAAGTACAAGAAAACCGAGTGTATGACGGTTGTCGGGTGGGAAACGATTACACGCAAGGTATTGTGGATGGGAGAAGTCCGTCTGAAATGGCGACGAAAACGACTGAAGATGAAGATTCTGCTCCTATAGGCCTACTTTATTCCGAAAAACATGCTCCAAATTTCCCATCAGATATCCCAGAAGATATTAAAAGTCCGATGTTTGAAAACACGTATGACAATGAAAGCACAGTTTTTAGAGCATATGGTTATGAATCATGCGGGACTACTAATTTAAAAGAAATCTTTGGAGACAACGAGGTATATTCGTGTCTTTCTGACGCTGTGAAGGACGACGTATTTCTAGAGACCAAAACTCTACAGCCTTCTCGTAGTCATTCAGGTTCATTTGTTTCCCAAGATTACATTTTACCAAGGCAGAAATATGAAGGTAAATATCCAGATTACTCCTGTATTTTTAAATATCTTAAAGCTAGTCGGCGGTTGTAGAAAAAAATACTTCGGCGTAAGGATTTTATTAGGTGGTTGCAAAATATACAGTCTTCAACAAACAGCAGTATAAATTCATGGTATTATAATTGCTATCCTAAAAACATTTCGATAAGTTGCAAACTTGTAAATCTATAGAAATAAATTCCACTCAATATTTATGAATATCGGATAATTTTTAAAGAACATAAAACAGAAATTGCCCGAATCCTTCAAAGTTCCTTTTTTGAAGTGCTAAGCATAGCTCAGCACTTTATTGTCGTTAGACTTCTGCTTCCGGTGCAACGATTAACCGCCCCATATGAGCAGTAATATACATCATTTGAACTGGTTAGAGAACCAGTTTCAAGGGTTTACGCACATAATTGGACGGGCTATTGTTGTTCGGGCTATTGAGAATCTAATGTGCGGGGCTTACGTACATCACTGCAGGGGCTGCAACGAAGTGATAAGGGAATAAATTGCGCATGCCGAAGCTGAAATATTAAACAATCAAATCGATTCTTTTTTAACTAAGCTTGCACAAAGTGAATTTCCTTTAGAACTCTAGGTTAGCACTTTTCAGTTCTATCAGTACTTTGATTAAGTATTTATCATTTACATGTAAGTGTGTCTAAATCTAGGATATTGTATGTGTAATATCTGCAAATTCACATGTAAAGACGATATGTAATTAAAGTTTACTTTGCCTTTCTTATTTATTGTTCATTTCTTCAGATTTAGAACACAGGGTTCCAGCAGATATTGTATTAATATACAACCAAGGCAGTTGCAAAGATACCGTTGATTTGGAAAAATATATAACAATCAATGTGATGAAAAAATGTGTTGATTGCAATAACTTCCACGGCTTGGTTACCCTTCTCTCGTGTCACAAAAGAAGTATCCAGATGAATGCATTTCAAAACATTGAAAAGATGTTATACAAAATGAAAGTGAGGCTCTGCAACACTCAGGATTTACTGTATGGAATCACTGACCTACTTTCCCTGGTGGAGCTATGGTCCGGTGACCAGGAACTCCTACTTCTGTTATTGAACAGCGCTTTGACCACGTTTATAATTCTCTTCATGTCCTTTAACGCAAGAGTGGACGATTCTATCAAAAATAAGATCAGAGACGTATGTAGAAACGCAAAAGAGAAAATGAATAAGGTGGAACATCTTCATATCACCGATGAAATACTTAAAAGCGCTTTTGAAAATATTCGGAAATCCGCCGATTGCTTTTGTCATCATTTGGAAACGGTGTCTGTACTTCGAATGGGAAACTGGTCAGATGCGATGAAGAAGGACAACAACAGAGAGAAAATAATAAAGGAATTTACTGAGATGAGCGAGTTAGAACAGTCCACAGTGATATTCGGCCTTTTAAATCAGGTAAGCTGTTTCGACTGGACTCTATAAAAAATTAATATCGAAAGCATTACGCCTTCCCGATATTCTTGTTAACACTAGTGTTTTATATCTTGTAATTAGGTATTGTTACAGACAGGGGGACACCACACCGCTCTCTTTACTGTATTGCAAACTTGCTTGAAAGGAAAATTAAATGTAAAGAAAAAAGAAAATATCTCAATGTTTCCAATGCTTCAACTGACGACAAAAATGGTCAAAATGATATTGGATACAACAGTTTGTCAAGGTATATTTGTCTTTCCTTTTTTCGGATGATTATGATTATCTGATGACATGCAAATATCAATATTAATTTCAACCTTTGTTTTAAACAGCTAAAGAAGCATTGACTGTTTTGAATTTGTATATGGATAGCGCGAAAGTTCATCAAGCTGTTCGAAAGTTTTTCTTGAAAGAGATTGACAGTTTGCTTTTTCATAAAGACAAAAGCATCGTCGGCGAAGTTTTTTATTTCTTGAGCAGAAACAAAATGCATTTACACTTTGATCTGAGACAAACCACAGTTTCCCACATAGAAAAATCTCTCCACCCTTTGAATATCACCATTGATAAGGATTCCTATGTTATCAGTGGCAACACACCATTGCCTCCACACTGGAACACATTTAAAGGAACAATTGATGATTACAACGTCAACGTTCACATTCTTTTGCCATCCAAAAATTGCGTTATGAAAGGAGTAATGGAAGATTACAGAGAAAACTTAGCACTGAAGGAAATTCTAAAAGAACATGAACAGCAGAGAGATATGCTCTATTTGTTATGCAGCGGAGGAATGACGCCACTAGTTTTGCCTCTTGTAGCTTTTCAATGTCGACCCCTGCCTCCCTTTTACATTACATTACAAGACAGAAATCATATCCCGCTGTTGGAATATTTGCTGTCAAAAAGAAAAGAAAAGGACTGGATTACTTTCGAAAACCTTTTTACGATGGCAGCTGATATTCTGAACGCTGTGAAGTTTTTACATTCCAGAGACATAGTTCATCGTGCTCTTACTGCGTCATGTTTTTCCGTCCGAGAAAACGGATCGGTTTACCTGTCAAATCTGGCCACTGCATCAGATGGCCATTTCTCGGAGTTCATAGCAGGTATCAGTAAATTCATTATTACATATTGCATTAAAAAAATAAGTTTAAAGATTTTGTACAGTGTTATACATTTTCTGTACGTTTTAGAATGTACAAGGATACCTCTCAGATGGTCCGCCCCGGAGTCAATCCTGTACGATAAATATAGTAAAGAGAGTGATGTGTACATGGTTGGACAACTCCTTTACGAACTGTTTACACATGGATGTCATCCATATACAGAGCTTTATGGACATTCTTTAGACAGAGTTTTGGAATTGGTAAGATACATACTTGTCTCTTTAATTTGTTTCCTCAGTAACAAGGCTGGAATGAATCTATGTATTCCCCTTTAATAAAATTGAAACCATTGTTGTAGACACAATTCTCAAAATCAAGAACCGTTTTAACAGGAGCTTGGATTTTCGGTTGGATATAAGTATCTAGTAAGCTAAGCTGTCAAATTTTGATCCCCTTTTTTCTAATTCGCCAAGAGAAGCTCATTAATATTTATAGACTGTCAACCCCCCCCCCCAAGATCCAATCTGTTGTGTGAAATTGACGCTGTTTCAATGAAATATACATCCCCGGATGAGGGCGGACGAGTGTCATTGCGTTCAATATATTCATGTCTATTAGCCAATGGCAGAACAGTTAGCCATGAATAGACCTGGCCCTTATCAAATCGGAGCTTGTCACGTACTTCCCAAAGTCCAAGCTCTTGTTAAATCGGTTCTAAATAAGGAATAAGGAATCATTCTTTGAGTATTATGAGGTGATAATTTCGGTCGGGGCGTGATCAAATCCAATAAAGCATTATGATAGATTTAATCACGCCCCGCCCGAAATTATCACCTCATAATATTCAAAGAATGATTCCTTATTACTTATATTTATATAATTTTAAGCCATTGTACAATTAAATATTTAAATATAAAAAAGCAAACCCCACTGGCGCCCCGATTTGGCGTTATGGGTTATAAAGTACAAAATCGATACGTAGTGTTAACGTTATCACAGGCAAAGACACTGGAAAATGTAAATATATACGGATATCAACATGTTCTGCCTCAGATGCGCTTAAAATGTACACATTTTTGTGTCCCTTTTGTAAAGATTGTTTCTGTTGAGACTTTTTTTTGAAGAAAATACTTTTATATTGCACAGTATATTTCACTACTACTGTATTTATCATCTTCCCTTTGAAAGGAGTACGGACTTTCCTCTACCCAAAAATGTTCTGTAAATGAAATGAATCCCTAAAGCTGACATATAGGCGATAGGATACACAGGCAAACGGCGAACTTCTAGTGATCTGAAAAGTTTCCTTTTCCTTTAACATGAAGCTAAGCTGATGTGTCATGCAAAATGTCTAGAAGTTAAATACACTTGCAAACAAACAATAATTATTTTTCGTTTAGATTGTCTTCCAAAACCTTAAACCTATGCAATGGCCATGTATTCCAAAGGACATCCACGAAATCATACTCCTGTTTGTCAATTCCGATCCCCTAGGAAGAGAATCGTTAGACAAAGGCATTCAAAAACTTAACAATCTCTTGCTTAAACTGTCATCAAATCGAGGTAAAGTTGTAATAAATAGTGCTGTGATATAGAAATGAACATAAAGTCGATATCAGAACATCGAAATTATGACAAGCAATTCCACGTTTTAAATAATTAATGCACCGTTTGGGTTACAGCTTCTACAAAGAGACTAAGTCATTCACACAAGGAAGATCAGAGATATCCCAAGATTGACCCTTCTCTACCAAAAGAACCTCAAACGGTAAGAACACGTACCAATCTTTTGCAAGTTGACGTCTCTTACCATGATATAAATTTGGCTGCAAATGCAAAGAGTTGATTCTTTCATTGAAAGCTTAAAACGCGTTTTGTAGCATGAAGAATGCTGTGTTGAGTTAATGCATGAAGAAAGCATGATTGATTCTATTTTGCATGTCTTTATTTTCCTTCCCAAAGGAAACTCCAGAACTCTTTAAAAGACTTAAGAATCAGAACGGGAGTAAGTAATTCCTGGTCATTTGTAACAAAATGTCTCCGCTTTTGAATTCTCTGTACTCATTCTGTACTCACAAATGCACTGTTAAAAGGTCAAATATGTAATAATATACGATGTGTCGATCCCATTTATCAAAAAGGACACAAAAGGTGAATTGCGCTTCGTTATATTATTGGAAGGCCTGCGATTGATTTTTTTTTTGATTTGTTCAAAATTAAAAGAAAATATCCACATTATGAATATATATATATATATATATATATTGGTTAGTTGGACCATTACATTTTTTTTATCTAAATATACTTTTGGATCTTCTTCATATTTTTCTGTTTTCAATTTATTAATACTTTAATAGAAAATATCTGAATAAAGTTTTGCGAAATATTATTGCTTGTTTACAATATTCAAGATCAAGTGGGATGTTGGTCATCTTATATGTGTCTTGAACTTAATTCTATATGTCAAAAACTAAGTACCCTATTTTGAGACAAATCTACAACTTATTTATGCAAGATTCAACTTTTAAACAAGTCGTTGTAGAGTGGACACCAAAGACCCCCTATCATATTTTTAAAATCTTAAATCTTTAGTCTACAGCTGCGCAGTTAAAAGTGATTAAAAAGGGCATTCGTGTAAATCTATACTAGTGTGCGCGTGCGCAGTCTTCATACAATGCAACATTTAAACCCATATTTACTGCTTTTTTTATCCTTTAACAACAGTTTTGGTCAGTTTTGGTTTAATCAAGTCAGTTTAAGAAATGTTTACATTTTTGGTACAAGATGGCCAGACATCCCCCTAAACCGTAAAGTTACCTTTTTAATGCTTAATATGCTTTCATTAACTTTCAGGTGCACACTCACAATAGCTTTTTGATCGGTGAACAATATCACTGATTCTGTCATTCATTAATAAACTGAAATATATAAAATTTCTTTCTCTATCTATTAAGAGGACATTGTTTGCAACTTTTGTCACACTTGATATGAATGTAGAGTATATATTGTTTAACACATTTGGTTGGAAACAATAAAGAACCTTCATTAAGTAATTGTTCAGGACAGGCCGATACCGAATTCATTCTCATATTTGTATTTTTAAATTATGTTTAAGCCATTTAGTCGGAGTTTTCCAGGCTTTATTTCATACCAAAACTTGTTAAACGCAACCTTAATGCATATATTGATTGTTTTAAAACTATTAACAAATTTGTTTAAGATTGCATAACTTTATCGTTTCTGTAAATGCTATTGTTATCATAGTTTCTGATGTTAAGGTATGAATACATTTCAGAGATTGATCCTTTCGTAAGTTATACAAATTTGCGAAAATCCAAAAGAAAACCGAAAACGATTCTTGCCATTTCTGAAGCTGATATAACATCAAGTGATGCTCCATCCATACTAAAAAAGGTAAGAGAAAAGTTTGTTTAAAATATTTCATATCATTTCATGAGAGTTTACTGATTTTTACAACTTTATTTTGTATTATCTTTGAATTACGCAGGATTTAAAACTGATCGTACAAGAACCGATATCCCCGAAGTTCTACGAGATGTACTTTACCGATCTAAGCCAATCATCGCTTCAGGAAACTCTCAACATATTAAAATGGCCGCCCGCGAGAGAGAAAAACCCCTGGATCTTGGTATATATTTTATAAGCTGATTCATAAAAAACCTTTCAAAACAACTATTATAATCTAAAATATTTCATCGTATAATTGAATAAATCAGTTTTGATCCTGTAATCCATATGAATTATTTTAGCATTTCACGTGCTTCTTTGGGGAGTCACTGTCCCAACTATCACTGAGAAGATGCTTTGGGGACCCAGATGATCAAGAAAACAACATCAAGTACTCCTGGCTCGTGCACTACGCTGTCAAGTTTATCAATGAGTTACACGGAAATGGATGGATCTTGCGTCACATTTGCTGCCAGAATCTCCACTTTGACAGTGACAACCAAAAGGTAATTGAAAATTCTGGCAATTGGATTGTATTTCTTAAACATAAATATATTAACATATTTGAAGGACTTCATCTTTGGTCTTTAAAAAAAGGAAATAAACGATAAATAATAAAAGATCCTCTTTTTATGTTTTTTTTTACCTCAAAGGCAACAATAGTTGTCTTGCTTTGGTAAAGCTTCCCATACTGTTTACATTTAACAATAAAACAAAGCAGAAAACAAAATGTACCTTAAAGTCATGATACAGAGACACAGAACAGCGTACCGTATTTAATCTTCTTACAGGTATTCTCCACAAAATTGGGGCGACTGGCCTATATAAGTCCAGAGGAAGTCTTGGATGACAGTATCATTGATGAAGTTTTCAATGACCGCAGAAACTGGTAATTATTTTTCTTGAACGATGAAAGAAGATAAACTTTATTATCTTCCTCTTCTAGAAAAGGTTAATGGTTAAAGTCCACCATTAGTAATTTTTGGTAGGTTCATGCTACATTTGTTATACTCTTCTATGTAAGTTGTGTAATGTTTTCAACTGTTATCTTATAAGTTCTGTAAAAACATGGAATTAAAGAACATTATTTTCGGTAATTCTTGGAAGCACTCACCTTAATAAAAAAGAGTTCTTAGTTTTGACAAATAATAAGATATTAGGACGATATCCATATGTATGGCATGAGAAATAGATTCATCCTTGCAATGTTGTACGGTAAAATAGCTTTGGTTCACTTTACTGATTTTGTTTTGCAGGTCCCCTCTTGAAATTCTGCTGTATGGTCAATACTCAAGAGAAGGGGACGTTTATATGCTTGCAATGGCAATTTACGAGTTCTACATGGGACTTGAAATTAATATAGAGAATCCCGTTTCCTCATTTATGAAATGCGTACCTTTTTGTAGAGTACCAAAGAAAGAGGTAATATACGTAACGATGCATTGTTCTTCTGTCTTCAGACCCAGACTTTGACTTAAGTTACAGTTTAGACACAAGTTGTATGGGTTTTATAAAAGAGCTAAAACTTCCATTGAAGGCGCTAACAAGCTACTTAGGGTGGTATGGATCTATGGGACACCTGACAATATTAACGTGTATAAAAGTACACAAGAATCAAAATACTTTCACCGTTTTAGAATTTTCAAATTTTCACAATATTTGACCTAAAAAAAGGGAAAGGAAAAAATTATAAAAGCCCCAGCGGGATTCGAACTCATGACTTAAAGATTCGAAGTTAACACTCTAACCAATTGCGCTACGCTGTTGGATAACAATTTTGGGAAAGAAAAGGTTCATAAAATTATCACTAGATTTTATTGTTTATTTAGATCGGATATACGTCACAAAATGGAGGTGTCCCATACCACCTTAATCTCCTATACTATTTGTCAAAATAAGACAGTCATAATCTTGCCAATGGATGGTGACAGGATACTTGCCATTAAAAAACCCCGTTGTTTTTGTACTTTTGTAGTTAATCGAGCACCTTTTATCTGGGGAAGTACCACAAAGGCCAATGTATTGTCCTGAAGAACTTTATGAGATAATGGACAGGTGCTGGAACAGAGATAGAACCAGGAGACCTACCTGTGCCGAATTCCTACAGGTTACATCCAGGTCAGGCTGCACCTCATCACTAATCTTCTTTTATGTCATCTGAGTCGTTCAGGTGACCTACATGTATTGTTATCCGTTTTTGTCCGTCAACGTGCGCCGGTTTTAACATTTGAACGTTTACATTTCTTGTTTTGTAAAAATGATCAATTAATGAATTAATAATTCGTCTTTATTTTATTCAGATTGGTTTCCATACAAGATGAAGATTCGACAGGCAACATTCCAGAAGAAGTGTACTCCACCCTCCCACATGATATCCCAGAACTTCCCCCACGACGCTTTGACTCCGTCTACATGTACAGTACAGCTAATCCAGCGCCATGTCTTCAGCAAACAGATACCGAGAACGAATATTCAAGTTATAATTATCAGTCTTCTTTGGAAAATCAAATGAACCCCCGTGGTCAGGTTAAAGTCAATCCATTGTATGGATTTGATAGAATGGACTCTAAACGCAGCAACTTTAGAAGGAGTACAATGAAAGGAACCGTTCGTAAATCAAAACCCTTTGACCAGAGTAGGAACTGGTCATTGAGAAAGAGTCCAACCAAAGAACAGGAACGTCAAAGCACTGATACATTTTCCAGTACAAATTCTGGCTTAAACTCAGGTTTATCATTTGCTAACATGAGCTCATGCAATTCTGATAATTCGTTAATGATTTCACACAGTACGTTTTCCATTGCTAATTCTAGTCTGGACTCAAGTTTTGCAAACCCGAGTTCGTGTAATTCTGACGCAGATTCACAAACTTACCAAGATTGTTTTTCAGTAACAACAGACAGACTGAATGAGATGTCACGACACCTTGAGGCTGAGGCAGTGACATTAGATCTATCGTCAGGTAACGATAGAAATAACACGACAGAACGTGCTATTGAACTCGTCGAAAATCAGGATGACCAGGATATTTCAGTCAGACAATTAAATAGTCTATTTGAAGGTGTAGACCAAGGTGATGACAGTTACCTGACGGTCACCTGAAACCGGTGTATGCATATGTAAGGACCATGTATGGACACCCATTTCACGAGGACATCGGCGTTGTCTCAACGTTGTTTGATGTTAAGAAATTGTCTCCCGTATAGCCTAACACAATTTGGCCATGAATTATAAACCCAGATATAAAGCTACTTTTTACATGTACTTATAAATCATACTCGGTAGATGTAAATGTACACAATTAAAATGCTTTCTTTGACGATTCATGCGGGTTATGAAGATAGCGATCATTGCTGAAAAAAAATTACATAACCCGCTAACGCGCGTACGGGTAATTTCATATCTATCCTTGTATAGCTTTGATTTATAAACATGTACCTAATTAATGATCACAAAAATCTTATTTACAATAAAACATCAAATTGAATGTTTTTATAAATCAATCTTTAAAAGAATGAAACGCTGAATTTAGCTGTAAAATAAAATTAAAGCGTACATATTTTTGCTGTTATTTTTCTTTTTTTTAATGATCAAAATATACATGTAGGTTTACAGAGAAGTACTCTATATGTATTTTATATAGACATCTTGGTTCAGAGGTGGGTCAATAGTAAGAGCATATGCATTGTCTGTAATCAATTTTTCAACTGATCTTGTGGAAAGATACATCAAAATGAAAAAAATATGTAATATACTGCTATTCGTTGAATCGCCATAAGACGTGTAGCATCGAATAGGGGAAAGGGGGCATACCCTGCCTTACATCTTCAGGAATTTTATATCGTTATGTTAATTTTGGTAAACATATGGGCCAAGTATTGTTCAGGATAAATTTCGTACTCATTTATAATTAGGCCTTTGTTTTCAGAGTGATGCTCTATGGACATCATATATATATATATATATATATATATATATATATATATATATATATATATATATATATATATATATATATATATATATATATATATAAAGAATAATACATACCCTTTTCCATATCACAGCTTGTATCAGCCCGAGACTCCAATATCAGCCCGAGGGCTGAATATATACTATATATACTATCCATGATAAAGCTACAAAAAGATTAAATATTCTTAGATTGCTTTAATATAAAGTTAATCGCAAAACTCTTGTCAAGATATATTTTGCTTTTATCAGACCTGTTCTTGAATAATCTGATGTTGTTTGGGATACTGTTCAGAAAAGGATGCTAAGATTTTCAAGTTGAAGCAGCCAGAATTATCACAGAATACTAAGGTGTAATTCCTCTCATTCAAAGCTATATGATGAATTAGGTTATGGCCTTTTACAAACTAGGAGAAAATTTTATAAGTTAATCTTATTTGTGAAAATTATGAATGGTTATTCACCCCAAAATTTATATAAATTATTAGAATCATATCGTCCACCAGTTCACACTTATAATCCAAGAACCAGCGCTGTACAGCTTAAAATTCCACAAATAAGAACAACATCCTATATGGGCAGTTTTCCCCCTTCCACCGTCAAACCAGATCCCATTAGAAATACTTCTAGTATATCCCCCTTCAAAAGCCCATTAAATTCCTATTTTTGTAGGAAAATATAATGAAGTTTTTAATTTGGGACACGTAAATATAATATAATACATTGTCAATGGCAGATATGTTAATCATGGTTTAACAGGAATCGCAATGTGTGCATGGTATAATTGTGCAAATATTATTGAAGATGCTTATCATTATTATTTCAAATGTCTTAAGTATAAATCATGTAGAATTACACTTTTTCAAGCCATAAAAAATATCATTATTAGTTCTGATCAATTTTTTGAAAAAAGTGAAGATATTGGTTTGTTAAAATTAAATTTTCAAAATGTTTTTTATAAGAAAAACAGTCAGTTTCCAATTGAATAAAATTAGGAGGTACTACTTTCTTAGAAAAATTGATAATGCTTATACATGTATTTCTCTCTCTGCTTGAGAAGTTTTCGTCTTTAAGTTGAAATTACAGTATTCGTTGGTTTGTCCGTAAATGCTGTACCTAGTTCTAAAAGTTCAACGAAACGATTTCACCAGAAATATGACAACCCCCATAAATAATCATTTACTTTAATCAACATGTTTTAATTACCTAAAATATTATTCATGCCCGACCTTGTTCGAGGACTTCATGTACAGGGTCTTATATTATCGGATTAGTAAACCGAATTTGGTTTTCTATATAAGTTTTCAGTTCCGGTTTTGTTGGCGCATGCCTTGTCAATTCTACTACACGTGAGTTTGTGATTGCAGTAATAAGTAGTGTCACAGTACACAAAAAAGAACTGAAATGTCATGGCTTTTCGGAATGGGGGGCGGGGGACAGGGGCCTCCATCGGTACCCCTCCCATCATCAGGAGGCGATGGAAAAGACGGCTCTGACCCACCGAAGCCTCTAACAAAATCAGAGATGGAATCTTATCGATTCGATTCTGCTGCTTTGGAGAGAGCTGCACAAGCCGCGAGGGAGCTAGAGAAATCAAGTAAGTCATCATTTCAATGCACAGCAAAGCTTATTTATTATTAATTTATTTTCTTTGTAAAAGTCTTGCAAAATTGTAACGAATGTGCTCAACGAGTTTTCTGATGAAATCAGAAATGAGCAGTTGACAGTTCAAGGTTATGAAACAATTTTACTGTTCTAACCATTATTATTCTTTTCAAATTTTATTATTTGTTAAGGTAATGCCAAAGAAGCTCTGGAGTTATCAAAACTGCAGGAACAAACGAAGCAAATCGAAACCCAGTCGAAAACGAAGGTAAAAATGAAGTGGTTGGACTTTTTATCTGTTGAATTATCACTAATAATGTTATTTAATATTTTGTGTCATTAAAATTTAAAACATATTGGTCCACAACATTACCTTCTTACAATGAAAAAAATTAAAAGCGTTTTCATCTTTATAAATGAATGATGTATAGGGTATGAAGATGTAATCCGAATTTTCTCGAAATTTTAATGCAATGTAAGGACATGTGGAAACAAACTTGTATGAAGACCTATGTGTAGATAACAATGATTAAAACATAATGTACAAATAATAATGAAATTTTAGGAAATGGAAGCTCACATTGAACAAATGAAGCTTCAAGCTATAAAAGTACAGGAAGAGGAGCGGAGGAAAACTATGTCCAAGGAGGCAGAACTTCATCAACAGAAAGCTCAGTACCAAGACCAGTTAGCGCGACGGAGGTACGACGACCAACTCTCACAGCAGGTAATCCTTTTGTCAGTTAGCGCGACGGAGGTACGACGACCAACTCTCACAGCAGGTAATCCTTTTGTCAAAATTAATGTTTAGATAATATTAAAAAGACATGACAAGTACTTATTTTTATTACATCATTTATTGACAAGAATCTAAAGGGTCAGACAGATGTCACAGAATGGGAGAAATAATGACCGTCCAGACCAGGATTGAACTCCAGTCAGGTCTGTCACTATTATTTCCAACCCATTACTTTTGGTGCCATCTTAGTTCAGGAACTGACAAGTTAAATCTAACCAAGGGAAAGATACTTGGATGTTGATCTTCGAGGTTGAAGATCATTGAAAGGGAGAATATGACAGTCACTCTGGATGTTGATCTTCGAGGTTGAAGATCATTGAAAGGGAGAATATGACAGTCAGAGTGACTGTCAGACCAGTTCAAACGCAAGTGCCAGATTGCAGTTGGTAGAGCATCTGACCAGAGATTCAGGTGGCCTGGGATTGAATACGAATCTTGCCATCATTATTACTTTCTGTAAAGTCTTGTTAAAGTTAACATTAAAATATATTTTTATTATTCCATATTTTTTCTAATTTCAGGCAAGATTGCAAGAAGAAAATTTGAGGAAACAAGAGGAATCAGTTGCTAAACAGGAACAAATGAGAAAAGGTGGGCCGCCATTGCTTGTATAAATAAATAGTTTCGTTATTTTAAAAGTGATTTATAAAAGTCTTTGTTGGGTGCAAAATGAAGCTAATTGAAATGATACAAGCAGTCATGTTCATGTATGAAACAATAGTAAACAATGGATGACAGCAGCAAGAGCAAAGTTTTGATAAGTGAAGATTCTCTAACCAACAAACACTTTTAATTATTCTGAAAAAAATTTACACTGTTCCATTTACATGTATGTGTGTGCTCCAGTTATATGGATAAGCTAATAGCTACCTGTACAATTGTATTTTACAACAGGGCTACAACACAAAATTTATCTAAAATAATTAAGTGTGGCATAGGACTAGGTCAACTTGCTTTAACCATTATATTGCTCATTACAAACAGATTATTCAATTTGGTATTAAATGAGTATTGATAAATGAACTGATGAACACTCTGATTTTTTTCCTTTTTAATATGTTTAGTTTTTTGTTAATGAATGATCTCAATATCTTTAGCTACATTGGAGCATGAATTTGAACTCAGGCGAAAAAATGAGCAAGCTCGAATAGAAGCCGAGATGAAAGCCCGTGGCCAAATGGAGAGAGAGAACATCGATCTAATTAAAGAACAAATCAAACTTAAGGCTCAAGAGAAGAGAGAGACTGTTTTAGAATCAATTAAGTAGGTATTGTTAAACTAAAATAATAATGGTTTTTAAAGGGAGTGGTTGTTCTGGTCTTTGTACATTTAAAAGTGTTCTTATTTTCCAAAGGACTGCAGGATCTGTTCTAGGATCTGGACTTCAAGCCTTCATCACAGACCGTGACAAAGTGGCAGCAGCGGTATGTTGTGTTTACTTGCTGTATCTGTTAGCAAACAATGCTCACTTTCTACTTTCTTGCTCGCTATAGAAATGCAATGACATTTATAAAGTTTTGCATTGATCCAGGCAGTAGGTTTAACCATGGCAGCAGTGGGGATATACGCCGCCAAGCACAGTACGGGAGTAGCAGCACGCTACATAGAGGCCCGCCTTGGAAAGCCCTCACTGGTCAGGGAAACCTCGAGACTGACGGCAGGGGAGGTCATCAAACACCCGATAAAGGTACTGTGGAGAGATCAGAAAGTCTGTACTGTAGTGCATTGTGAACTTATCTATAAAGGTAACACTGGAAAGGTAGGCAAATCAGTGTAAGAAGTGCAGACACAGCATTGTTATTGACAAAAAACCAATACAAGTAAGTAATATTGTAATCAACACCAAAATCAGTGTAGCATTTTAATATATAAAATGTCTAAAAGTAGCTTTCAGAAGAAATTTCATGATTAAAAGCAAATATAAAAGTCTGTTGATGCAAAGTTGATATTCTCTTCCACTCTGTATGAATTAGTTATTTCATTTTTCAGACAACCAAGAGGTTATTAAATAAACCTGAAGATGCACTGAAAGGAATTATTTTAAAAGTATGTATGAAAATAGCAATTCTGTTGTATATTAATAGATTCATTGCTTATCTTTTGTATTTCATTGATTTAAAACAAATGTAACAAATTTTATAGCCAGAACTTGAAGAACGACTTAGGGATGTTGCCATAGCAACCAGGCATACAAAGAAAAACAAGGGATTTTACAGAAATTTGTTGATGCATGGTCCTCCAGGAACAGGAAAGACAATGTTTGCCAAGGTGAGAGCCATTATAGTTGGCTAGAGTTATCATTCTTTGTAATGAAGTTAAGCCATGTATGAAATAACGCCTCATCTATAGACTTAAATCAATGCTTATATTCATAAAAATTTCAAACTTGCATATATTAGTCCTTTCATAGTTTGTAAAATTATCATTATTTATTAGTTAGAGCATTTTGTAACTGAAAATTAAAGATTGGGGATTTAGAAGTATTTAAATTTGCTTGTATTTTGAATTTGTTAATTAAGGTTTATGTGTTGAATGAATGAGTTGATATATTGTTTTATGTTTAGAGTCTTGCGGTGCATTCTGGCATGGATTACGCCATTATGACGGGCGGTGATGTGGCTCCGATGGGCAAGGAAGGGGTCACTGCCATGCATAAGGTGTTTGACTGGGCAGGGGCCAGCAGAAGGGGGTGAGAATTCACATAATATAATATGAGAGTGGTATAATTCAGACAATCTAACAGAATATTTTATAGTCTTTTTAACTCAAAACAGAATAGAGACTGTGCAGATCAGTAAGCGTTTTATTACACAATGCCAACTAAAATCACAAGTAAATTTAGCTGTCACTTAATCCTTATACATAGAAATGACTCTATTATGGTAAATTGGCTGAAGATTCTATTGCTTTATTTTTGGGGTGGTGGGGGGAGATTCTGATGTTTTATTTTATTTATATTTTGTACTACAATGAATTTACAGGGTGTTGTTATTTGTTGATGAAGCAGACGCATTCCTCAGAAAAAGAAGCAAGGTAGGCTAAACAACACACAAACTGTTTTCTGTGACTGATACAATGATAAATTTTTGTTTTTGGAGAAGCAGGTCTTAAGTATAAGTTCAAGTCAATGTTAGTCACAAAAAGACCTTAATTGTGGATGATGAGAATTTCACTAATGTCAGATGTTGAATTTGATGTGGTCATTTCAGGAACACATAAGTGAGGACATGCGGGCCACATTGAACGCCTTTCTGTACAGGACAGGAGAACAGTCGTCCAAGTGAGTGTGCGAATGGTCTACTCTGTATATCCTCATTCTTTTGTGAATGACTTCCGCTCTGTTGTGTTTTGTTGCATTAGTATAAACATTATAGAAGTTCTATTTGATATTTTACTGATCAACAATGTCATTTGGTGCGTTTGTTGATGATTTTTGAAAGATTTATCTCCATGTGGTTTTATTTAAAAACTCATTACTTCAACTTAATAATTATATATGCACATAATTTAATGCCTCTGAGCAGGAGATTTAGAGACAGAAATAAAACTCCTCTTGAACCTAGTGCTTTTAATGGCCAGATTGTGATCAGTATTATTGTTTTTTCTAACCATTAGTCATTCGATCTATCTTGTTTCCTGCCAGAATCATATTGCACAAATTTGATTCCAGATCACAAGACTATAGAAATTGGAGGAACAAAGGTGTAATGATTGATTTCCTTTAAAGGAAAAAGGAAATAAAAGATTTCATTCTTCTTAGAAATGCATAGGGAGAGAGACCAAAAATTAATTATCTAGTTTGTTTGAAGCTGTCAGTCTTTTGTCTCATTTTGAATTATTGCTGATTTTCCCCCCATTTTCTGCGTAGTCTTGTAAATCACCAGTTTCATTCAACCTTATTAATGATATTAAGGTAAGACTCATTCAATTCTTCTTGATCCAACCATTTGGACTATTGAAGTATCAAATAAATTTCCATGCTTTTTATTCTCATAGAATAATGTTTATAGGAAATATTGCGCTCATTTTATTTTGCCCCTTTGCCCTAGTTGTCAGTTGGCAAATTTTAGATTGGATGAATTGACAGAGTCATCTATTTTATAAAATGACTGTGTCTGTGTGAATTTAAGACAGGGCAAACTCGTTAACAAGTGTAGAAGGGCGAAAATAACATGGGGCAGAATCACACGGTATACAGTAATTGTGATCAAACTGCAAGGCACGGTTGTTCATTAAATTCTTTTTTCAGAATAATAAATATTTTGAAATTAAAAGTGTTACAATTATAATTGAAAGTATTGATAGTCATTAAGCTGATTTTTATACTCTTCATATCACTCTCTACAGATTTATGTTGGTGTTGGCCAGTAACCAGCCCGAGCAGTTTGATTGGGCCATCAATGACAGAATTGATGAGATGGTTGAGTTTGGGGTACCCACCCTTGACGAGAGAGAGAGGCTCGTTCGACTTTATTTTGATAAATTTGTCCTGAAACCCTCCATGGAGGACAAAAGGTAAGTTTAACTTGACAGGGACACTTTATCAGTATGCATAAACATTTCTAGGTGTGGGTTATTTGCATTACATATGCCTCCAAAAAATAAAATGAAAATTCATTTATTTAATCATAGAGATAATACATACAAGTACTTTTAAAATCATGGATCCATGTTTTTAGTGACATCTGGAAACACAATATTCATGTTTAATGCTAATTTTGACTACCCCTGAACATGCATTATTTTTGTCAGTGAAATTTGAAACCAAGCATACAATTTTTGTTGTTGATGTTAATAATTAAAACATGAAGATAAATGAAGAAGTAGTTAATTTTCATAATTTTAGAATTGTGATGGGTTGTTCTTTACAAGTATGCCCTTGAGGTGTCACATATTTCAAGGAAGTAGGATTGGTTGTGGGTATTGATCCCAGTAGAATAATAGACTCACTAAGCATCCAATTACTTGTCAGTGTCATGACTCTTTGATGTTACAGCAAGACAAAAAAGGTCCGAGTAACACTCATAAATAAGAAACGTAGAATACTACAGTAAAATTACCGTAGATTGGTAATGAATAAAAAGTATTAGGATGGGCATTGTCATCATACATGTATTCATTCTATATTTGATAGGTTGAAGTTAGCCGAGTTTGACTACAGTGCCAAGTGCTCTGAGATAGCCAGAATCACAGATGGTCTGTCAGGTAGAGAAATCTCCAAGCTGGGCGTTGCTTGGCAGGTAAGAAGTACAAATGTCTGTTTTGTCTTCTCATTGGAACATGCATATTACCACATAAAATGTTGAGTTTTTGAACACAGCCCCGACAAGATGGCAATATAGATATTCTTAAGTATAGATGAAGTCACTAAGTTTAAGACACATTACTTTATTTTAATTCTTACACGCGTTATCTTTTTCCTGTTCACAGGCGACAGCGTATGCTTCGGAAGACGGCGTTCTTACAGAGCAGATGATCGACGATCGTGTAAACGACGCCGTCCGTCAACACAAGAAGAAGGATCTGTGGCAGAACGAACAGGAAGTGAAGGAAGAACAGGAACTGGGCACTGCCTACACCTCAGAAAAAGACCGTGCAGCGGACATTACGCCACCACAGAGCAAGCCTGGAGCCGATCATAGTAAACCATCCAAAGGCAGCTAACAATAGTACAGCTCTAGGGAGTCCATTAACTGTGTGTCAGAGAGCTGTAGGTAGACTGGGGCTCTGGGACGAGTTTTAAATGATGACCCAACTTGAAGAATTGGGGAGTGTGACAGTGTTATAGGAGGGAGAGCTGGACCAACCAGTTGTTAAGCAGTTCAATTAATATTGTGATTTTTTATTCCATTCTGAGCTGCAGGCATTTTATGTATATGTACAGTCTCCTGTTTTACATTTATATAAACTGATTCACTGCCACAAAATGAGCATGGGAAAAATTTCATGTAGATTTCTATGATCATTCATGATGTGTAAATGTGATTCTGTGATTCTGTAGTTGTTTTGAGTACTGCTAATATAAAGTAAATATGTCATCCACTGAGAGTGAGTTTATTTATCAGTACAAATGCAGAGCACAATCAACTAAATATTTGTGTTAAAAAATGTTTAATTATTTCTGCATTACTATTGTATAATTGATTGGTATCTCGGTCCTGTCCAAACTTTGTAGGTCTTCGCCATGGTTACTTGTATGGCTGTTAGCAATGAGCATATGGTACATGTATGTTTGCCATGGTTTCTAGCAATGACATTGGTTTGTCTTTCTGATAAGGGTTACTGTCTAAATAACTATTTTAGTAATGAATAAATTTAGGAATTATCAAAAATGAGCAAGAAAAACGTATAGATGTAATCTTATTTATTGTATCAGTCTCATTTTTATGCCCTCCTTTGAAGAAGGGAGGGCATATTGCTTTTTAGCTGTCTATCGGTCGGTCCAAATTCCAAAATTCCAATTATTTGCAGTTTCCGTTCATTTTCTTCGCAGACGATGCACATATTGTAATGAAATTTAGTATACAGCAGAGCTTTATCATAAAATTTTTTTAGGTCAAGTTTGATTTTGGGTACGATCGAACAATTTTCGACAGAATTATGCCCTTTGGATGTAGAAAAATTTCAATTATTTGTAGTTTCCTCTCATTTTCTCGCAGATGCTTCCAAGGAGTATTTCACAAACTGTTCTTGTTTTGTGTAAATTTGGTACAATGTAATATACTAGAAAAAATGTATTTTAATTTTGTCATACTAAACAGCATTGAAGATGGGTAAAAGGACAAATCAAAGAATTAATGCCCAAACTTTCATACCACTTAGGTACAAAAACACTATCAAATATGAGCCGTACACCGCTTCTAAATAAGAGAGTGGCATGGCCACATTTAACGGTTCCTTAAGTTCCAACACACCTCCACGAATAATGTAGAAAGTCAGAAACATGAATGGGACATCATAAAAAACCCGTTAACTTGGTCGTCCTCGGAATGGTTCGATTGTCGCCTGCCGAGCAACAGTTTCCTGGTCTTCATTAGCGCTGCTTTTTCTCCAGCTTCCGCTTCTGGTCGCTCATGTTTTGTACAATCACAATGTTGCTAAGATGTCACAGTCTTAACAAGATTGGAGACACAAGGATCTATGCTAATCATTATTTACCCTCATTTAAGGGATGCTGATTACTTTAAAACAATCAGCAACTTAACGTAGGAACAGCGTCCTTGCTCTCGCTAACGAGAGTTGAAGGCGGGAGTTTGTTTTTACCTCCAACGTGATTTGACTTCTCTCACGCAAAATGCAAACTACTTTTTAGAATTGTTTGTTTCATATTCAAAATGTATTAAGACATGAATTTCAATTTTGCAGATTCATGAATTTAAAAACTACAGCGCTTCACTTCGGCATTTGTTTATTTAGATCGTTGTTCATATTCGCGCAAAAATGATTCTCTTAAATTTATGTTTGCATTTCTATTATATATTTACATCTACCAAGTATTATTCCCTCTATATCTTAAGGAAACTTATCATAATCAATTTATCAATTGGCTAAAAGAGAGATGTTAATATAAACAATAAAATGCTTTCTTTGATGATTCATTCGGGTAAAAATTTATGTATTTTTTCTGCAATGTCGCTACCTTCATATCCCGAATGAATCACCAAAGAAAGCATTTTATTGTTTAAATGACCAAACTTTGAATGCCAGTTGTTAAATTTCATAAGCGTGATTATACAAAGCTCACAACTCTGCTAAATATTCAAGTTCGTTTGAAAATATATATAGGTTCTTGAATAGAAAAAAAAACCCATGTGCATATAGTATTTTCTGAAATTGAACTGTTGGATGTCACAAATTGTAACATAAAAACCCCAGAACGAAAACGGGCAAAGCTTACAGCATTTTTTAAATTAACGTAAAAATATACATCAAACAGATATTTGACACTGATTAACATATTTTAGAAAGGAATTAAAATTTTGTAATATTGAAGGAAAATTGCTTACTTTATAATTCAGACCAACTCCGATTACAGTAAAACTTATTTTGATCCGCAATATCCAACATTAGTTAACAATTATAGTTACCAATTTGCTTTTCATAAGTTCTATTAAACAAAAATATTAGTCAAGCATTTCTATAATTTCCACTTCGTGAATTGATAGAAATCCGAGCCTTGAGGAACTAGGTTGACTTTCAATTTCGTCTTTATGCGGTATGAGGTGACCGTAAACGTTTGGATGTTATTGGTGCCTTGTAACCATACACCGACCGGAATATAACACTGCATGTTTTACGATGCATAAAAACCTAATAAATTCTTGCGTCTTTGTGATAAAACGCGAGATACAACAGAAAACAAAATCCAAAAGTCAGTTATCATAAAGTAACAATATTGATTTCCTTGGCTGGTCGCATTGGGTGTGTTAAACAAGACCCCACAAACTTGGTTATGGTGTGATAATTTCATTTATGGACATTTGATCAGGAGAGTAAATCAATTCTCTTACGAATATGTCAACTTTTCAAGAGATTGCATCTTCAAAAGTGTCAAACCTTGGAACGCGTCAGGCAATCACCTGATGAGTAAATTCGGAATACTACAGCTCGACTTTTATCTTGACCTTATATGATCGAACAACAAAGGCGATATTCCAGACAACCCAAGGGAGGCTATAAGATAATCCCCCGTCTCTCAGAGAATTATCGACAGGGGACACTTTCTTGTCTCACGTGATCAGTGAGATATCTCGGGCTTGTCGATATTCTGTCGACGTCATAAAGGAGATTGTTGATCATATCAAAGTTTGATTAGTTCCTGCAAGACAAAAGTCAATGAATTGATATTTTTCATCGTGAACAAATCTTTATGAAGTCCCCTTAATTGCTTTCTTTTAGTCCGTTTAAAGTAGGTAGTTTCACAAATATATGACTATTCATCTAAGACATTCAAAACATAAATGCGTATTTTTTGACACGATTCCTAGAATCGACAAGAAGATGGAACAAATTTACACGCAAATATATATGTCTTATAATCGCTGGTTTTAAACATAATTTGTTGTATTTGTCATTTCACAAGTAAAATTATGTAATACATTTCAGTGAAAAAAAAAAGTCCCAAAGACGTCATGCTATGCTGAAATTGTTGATGAGAAAAGAGATCCGCTCTTTCATCATTTGCAAGATCACGCCAATAAATACTCCTTTTGTGAAAATTTAGCTGCGGGTCTGTAGCTAATCGGATGGACGACATGGGAGCTACAGTGCCTCCCATAGTAAAAAATTGCAATTTACGGCGCAAAAAAATTGCGCTAGTTTTGGAAGATGTTGGCCTTAAATCTTCACATTTTCCTCACTATCACCAATTCGATGAAAACCTAAGTCATGCTTGCCAGTACCTGTAAAATACCTGCAAAGTGTTTCGACACCAAACGCCTGTATTTTGCTAGTTTAATCTCGTTTCATTTACGGAAAACCCTCCACAATAAAATAGGCCATAGAATAGGTTTTTACACTCCGCTGTCTAGAAATAAGGATACCTAGTTTGGGTTTGTAACCTTTATTTTGACATTAAATATTAAAAGAGGAATACTGTTTCTAAAATTCAAACTTCAGTATTGGTGATGTGTTGAATTTTATTTTATTAAGTTTTGGACAAGCCTCTTTAATTTGTGATAAACCGCTAGAGCCAGAAAGCTTTACTGCTTATTTCACAAAAACAAATAAAAATGGGCGGCAATATGAGAGCAGTGTAGGCATACATTACTGCTCGGGTTTCAATCCTTTCATCTCTAATTATCACAAATTTATAGATATTTCTCATTCGTAGATTCAACACTACATTTGGCTAGTAATGTTTCTGCCGAGGTGGCGTTTTTGCACCCTGTGTAGTGTACAGTGTATATAATCATTGGGGAGAGTCACAGTATGACTCGGAAGGCTAGCTCTTATGAAGATTAATATTTCTTGTTCAGATTTTAACACCAGCAGAATCACATCACAAAAACTCCCTCAACACGTCAATGCTTCTGTCAGGGAGTCTCATTTCCAAAGTACATTTATAAAGAATATAATGCGGTATATTAACCACAGGTTTTAAAAAAGGTAGATTTTCAACAGAAATGAAGCAATCGGTCGTAATACATACACACATGACTGCCGAGTCCGATAAATAGTGTCATATTATGATAATTGTTATAATGATATATTCCACTGACAAGCACTGGACTTGTATCAGTCGTCATGCGATGCTGACACTGGAACAACATTTAGGCCAAAGGTAATGTTTCTCTTATTAACTTTACTAACTGACAATTTCACCGTTGCTAATATATGTTTAACCTTTAGAGATTAACTTATCATTAATTTTCAACATTTTTGTTCAGTTTACAAATAGTCTTACAAAATTAAACTATTTAAGAAGCCAAGTGTAAATTATTTTTAAATTGTCTTCTTCTGCAAAGAAGTGAGCTTTTCTGGTCATGTATGTCGTTGGCGTTGATGACGTCGTAAACTTTCCACATTTTCATCTTATTCAGAACCACTGGGTCAATTTCAACTTAACTTGGCATAAAGCATCTTTTTTCTTTAAAAGGGAGATAATTTCAATTAGTGAAAATTTGTTGATATTTTTCAAGCATCTTCTCAAAAACCTTTTGACCAGATAAGCTGAAATTATGTGGAAGCATCCTCAGGTAAGGTGGTTTCAAGTTTGTCCAAATCATGATCCCGACGGGTAGAGTGAGCCACAATTGTGATATATAAAAATCTTCAAAAATGTTCTTTAAAAACATTTGGCAAGATAATCACTAATTTGTGTGGATGGATCCTCAGATGGTGCAGATTTAAGTTTGTTCAAATCATGATTTTAGGGGGTAGGTTGGAGCCACAATATGGGTGTGTGTAATTTTTACATTGAATGAATGAAGAAAAAATATCTTATTATTCAAAACTGCAATATCAAAAGCAGCCCGATGTTAAGTTAAGAATATAAGTAAACATTTGAAAATCTTTATAAACAAGATAAACTGTACTGAGTTGGATTTGATACTCTAAAGATGGTCTAAAGCTTTTATGATCAGTTACACGTAACCCAATAAAAGCTATTATTGATCAGGTTAGCGATGTGACCCTTGGGCTTCTTGTTTTAATATTTGATAAATATTTGACTTTATTCTTACTATGTTTTTTTTAAAACATGAAAGTAATATCGATTAACAAGAGCCGTCGGTTGTGACGTAATTATAGCGATGACACCTCGCCACTTGTATACGTGGCAATGGTTTCAACTGACATATTTTTCAGATTACTACAAGAAATCATATTGACGCAAGCGTCAAATGGGCCGCAAAAAATATAATTGTTGTGTAAATCATTGGTTGTTTACATAAAAACACACCACAAAGAAGAAAATAAGAGTTGGTTGTACTAATTTGTATGGTAAATTTTAATATACTTTCAGCAACTTGTTTTGAAGTTTAACATTTTACTATTATCATAAAGAATTGATTTCGTTACTGTAAGCATTTCTAACGGAAATTGTATGATCATTGCCATAGTATGAAGTAATGGAGAACACATTGATTTTTACATTACTCTAATAAAAAGTTCAACTTATCATTTTTCTCTTGGAGATTATGTATTTCAAACCATTTTTTGTTTTTTTGTTTTTTTTTTGTTGCATTGTATTGAATGAAAACTTAATGCATTATATAGTCATTTTATTTGACACGGCACATAGAAATTCAAATGTATCATTTATATAAAATTTAATGACATTCAGGTCTTTCGTATTTCAGGTCTTTAGTATGTCCCGCATACCGATCCTGATGCATTGTTTTGAAAAGAATGAAGAACTCCGAAATTTTCCGAATAGATTATAGTCTCGATAAAAACGCGCCAAATACGACAATCTACTAAGTATGGCCTACTTTTCATTTACGAGTAAAACAAAAAATATGTGATATTTTCTAAAAGGCATAAAACATATTTCTACATGCAAATTTACGTTTATTTCATAAAAATAAACATAGTATTAATTCTATTAAAAAATAACTATCCCGCAGAAACGCAGTAACAATATTTAAATGTGTATCAAATAACGGACCGCCTTCCGGCGGCCCGTAATGACCAAAGTACATTGTATTGAACGCGTTTTTTATTTACAATCTACATGTAGTTAAAGTTCTAGAAAAAGATGCATATTTATTTTGATGTGGTTTTCTTTAGTATGAATTATTGACATTGTACACTGTATATTAATAGGATATTTATAAAAAAAAATATAAATAAAAGCATGAATCTGAAAACTTTGATTAAAAATGACAAATTCATGCCAGAAAAGTATTACAAATTTGGCTTCCATGTTTCCAGAGTATCATATCTATTATTAACTTTGACTCCTATGGGGTTCCCTTTTTGACCCCAATGTCACGAACAAACATTAATCTAACATACGAAAGGAGCAAGTTTAATTTTTTTTTTGGTTTTAATGGCTACTGTGTTATTGAAATGAAGATTTTTTTTTTTAAAGTCCACATTTTATTACTTCATAATTATTTATTCAAGGAAAGGCATATGTTACTTCAGCTAAATAAACTTAAAGGCGTTCACCAAAAATGATAAATTTTGTAAAGGTAATGGATATAAATCCATTGTTTCAAAAGAGAAGACGATGAGACGAAAACCTAACCTAAAACGACGACGACAGACACCTTTTGAGTTACCTGTATCAGCTCAGGTGAGCTAAAAAGTTTGCCGTTGTCCGCTCGACGGCGGGAAAGCTTGATTAGCGCCACTTGTCGTTTACCCCTGATTTTGTAAAGTTCTGTTAATCTGCCCGACCATGGAACCATTTAATGTTAATTGTACTTCTTGAGAGTCTGTGAATATTTGACGTGACTTAAACATTCTCTTTCTGAGAGTAAATCAATTATTTTTTTCCAAGATCATTTTATCTGCATTATACATGCCTTGGACAAAAATCCTAGCATTATACTGTTTAATTGCCACAAAAAACATTTATCAGCAAATTCACAGATAATTTAAGAAAAATACTTGCTTTTCTTTGAGTTAAACATTTTCATATCAAAAAATAAATGGCAAGTTTTATCGAACCTTTACATAAGGTACCTTTATGTATAATAGATTTAATTCATTACCTTTACATAAGGTACCTTTATGTATAATAGATTTAATTCATTACCTTTACATAAGGTACCTTTATGTATAATAGATTTAATTCATTACCTTTACATAAGGTACCTTTATGTATAATAGATTTAATTCATTACCTTTACATAAGGTACCTTTATGTATAATAGATTTAATTCATTACCTGTACATAAGGTACCTTTATGTATAATAGATTTAATTCATTACCTGTACATAAGGTACCTTTATGTATAATAGATTTAATTCATTACCTTTACATAAGGTACCTTTATGTATAATAGATTTAATTCATTACCTTTACATAAGGTACCTTTATGTATAATAGATTTAATTCATTACCTGTACATAAGGTACCTTTATGTATAATAGATTTAATTCATTACCTGTACATAAGGTACCTTTTTGTATAATAGATTTAATTCATTACCTTTACATAAGGTACCTTTATGTATAATAGATTTAATTCATTACCTTTACATAAGGTATCTTTCTGTATAATAGATTTAATTCATTACCTTTACATAAGGTACCTTTTTGTATAATAGATTTAATTCATTCAATGAACCATATTACTGGAAGGGGTCAAAAACGGATTTCGAATTGGAAAAACATAAAGTGAACTACAGAGACATTAATATGGAAGCATTGTAATAATAGAAGTTTGTTTTACCATGGTCCTCTGGGGTACAGTAGGTGTCCGCAGTCGGGGGGGGGGGGGCACTAAAACCAAAATGAGGTAAAAGAGATTCTAATATAAATGATGTGGGTCCTATTTCACGAAGATATTTTAATGATAAACCCTCTGAAGAACATGGAGGCTGTAGTATATTTGAATGTTTGAATGAATTCTTCATCAATAAATGTACAATAAACCCGGGTGCTGGATATGACTTATAGTTCCCATGTCTTTTATATATACAAACCGACGTGACATACTGGACGTATCCGAAGATCATAATTTGTTCCATTCACAACTATTCATACTTCTATATTTCGTGTATCTAATAAATCGAATGTTGATAACTAAAATATTGATATAATATTAAAAGGCTTATTAAATAATAAAGATTCCATTTCGAATCTTTGAATAATTGTAAAAAATTTTATTACATCTTAAAGTTAACATTTGAATTTATGAGAAAAGTGCCCGTTTTAAATATATCTTTTTAGTACAAGCTATTTTCTCATAAAAGTTTCCCCTCTTTGAAGATGCCAAAATTCATAACTTTATACCGTACATAATTTGAAAAAAATGATTTTCCCCATGATTTTTATGAAGGGCAGACAATTCTTTCAAACCGTTTTAAGTGCAAAAAGTTTAATTGATTACAAACATGTACCCCTAGAGTTGGTTTATGTCAGCTTCGTGATACTTTTAAAAGACGCAGTGTTAACATTAATCAAAATTGTTAAATTCACCTTAGGTGTTGATGGACTGTGGTTTTGGTACTGCGTCTGATGTCATTTGTGCTGATTCACACGTTCTCTGTAAGAAAACCCTTCAGGCTGCAGCAATAAACTGTTAAGTAATTATATATGAATATTTATTACTAATCAATTTTTAATATACTGTATATTTTCTGTCGTATAATAATGACTCGGCAGAATTTTCCTTTTCTGTCGGCAATTTATTTTGCCTTCAAATAATTGAACTGAAGAGTACCCCATGCACTGACCAGTTAATCTGATATCGTTGATTTCAATTGATATCTAGGGCGCGCTGAGTACTTGAGGGGACGGGATGCCAATATCTGTGCCAATAGCACCTCACCTCCAGCTAGTATTCCCTATCGTTTTTGGGAGTTGATTTTAATCAACTCTCCTATGCAGTTACTCTGGCAAACCGAAAGTGAAACAGTGTTTGGACCTAAGCACAAATCATCATCGCTGACAAGATCGACTTAGTTCTTGAAAATAATAGAAAAATTTAAAGTGATGTATGCTGAAGCATTGTTTTTCAAGGAAACTTGTCAATAAACACTTTGAAAATAGCCGATTTTATATAATACGAACAACTAAGATATTTTATAGTCTCATATATTCCTACGCCAGAGTTTAATATAGCCTCGTTCAACCCGACAAGCAGAAAGGCTCTCTTGCTTGTCGGAGATTAACGGAGACAGCCGAGCGTCTGGTTGAACGAGACTATAGTTCGATATCAATAGTGCTTGGATCCATAAAATACATAGTTTGAAATCTATCTTTAAATATTATACAACATAATTCATATGGGGTTTCTCGAAATTCTTGTTTGAAAAGTCTAAATTTCATATAAAAAAGTGCGTCATTCAAATACATATAGTAGAAACTAATTGCCATGCAAGATAAGTTGATTTTAAATAAATAATAATCGATAAAATCAACTCCCGTCAGTACTTCAGTACTTTGATTAAGACTTTTTCTTAGGTTATATCTTCAGCTCAAAGTATTGTTAACATCCGCAAATACCATGTCAACAGTCTGCATTACGTGTTTATATATGACTATTCAAATTTCGAAAACAGTAATTTTAAAAGATAATTCGAAAACAAACACTTACATGGTTTTTTGTTAAATAAAATGTATCCTTAAAAAATCTATTACTAAGTAATTTAAAAATATATTGAATTTTTTTTTGTAATCAGAGTTAAAGATTATTTGAATTTACCCATGCTTTTATCACACTACACTGAAGAAAAATGAGTTACAGTTTAATAAGTTAGATATTTTATATAGAAACCATGGTAAGGACCGTTTGCCAGATATGTTCAAAAGTAAAATTAGCCTTTTTGTGAAAACAAATCAATGTAACTACCGAACCATCTCTTACATTTCAAGGTATATTTGTCTTTAATTTGTTAAGTACCAGAAAACAGCAAGCGTCGTCAATTCGATTACAGAGCGATTGGCTGGGCCGCCAGGGAAGAGCTTCAAAGATCTTAAAATCTCTCTAAATACTTCTAATGAGGATAGAACGTTGCTAAAGTATATGCATAATTTAGCATCTTACTGCTTGTGTATCGATTCTAGGCTTGCATACTTTGATAAATAAAGGAGATTAGTAAGAACACGTGGCGATCAAATGGTTTAATTAATCATTCCTTATGATTTTGCAATTAATCAAATAACAGTAAACGTTAAATGCAAAATGAAAGCAGTGATGTCTTTTATTTCAACTTTTATTCTTGAGAATTGTACTGTTAAAAGGAAATGCCAGCAGATAATTTGTCATGCCATATGAATGGATAATTCATCTTTGTTTGATTTTTTTGAGGGGAAGGGTATTGTAGAAACAACCCAAGTCCTGTTTTCCGATCGCTTGTATCTTTTATGTATCTCAGTAAACTGATTGGAATAGATCTCAATATTTTCCTTGTTCTAAAGAAAATTAAAATATGAATGAAAGGCAATTTATTCTGTGATTGATAAAAAGTAATCCGGAACTTTCGGATATAGCTCCAAAACGTTGCATCAAGCACTTAGAAAAAACTAATTAAAAAACACCAGTTCTATAACAGCGCGAAATATAAATGTTTATGCGATATTGATTTTTAAAAGAATTCCAAATCTATGGAGTTTACATTGTATATCTTAACAGTTTACGAGTATTAGCATTATACTATACAAAAGATCTTCCCACCCGTCCAAATCGTGAAGTTCATACAGTCCGGCTACAAGTAGCGCCCGGTGCGAGCACTGACTGCCCCTGTTCTAGAACTGGCATCGTGATGAAACAGTCTTTTATCCCGCAATAAACAAAACCTACCCAGAGGCTGTGGTTGTAAGATCTGTTTATTTCCAATGGACCGAAAACGTTGCTAAAGAGATTTTGGTAAACAACCAGAGAACGGGCTAAAAGGTTTCTCCCAAATCTTCAACAACGCTGATCTGATAAACCAATGGAAATCATCTCAAATCACCAGAAATGCGGAAATAAGGACCGAATAACATTAGCTTCTAAAGATGGCGGGCTTACCGCCAACTCTTGTTCACTTATATCGCGCATTCCGAACAAAAATTACTCTTTCCAACATGTGCTTCCATTCGAAATATTCTAAAATTATATTTAAATGTATTTTGTCCTTTTTCTTATTTTGGACTAGAAATACTGCACGTTTCCATCCCGTTACCGAATCTCATTAAACTGATTTATTACTTTTATGAAATGGGATGATATATGATTAAGTTTAAAAATTCAATTACATGCATCTGTTCATAATTTTATTTTTTCCCCCGAAAACTTGCACTTTGAAACAAATAGCAACACTGTATGGAAGTTTTAATATGATGGTGTTCTGAATTAAAAAAAAAAATAAACAAATATTATTTCTCGATTTGATTGGATAATTTTAAATTCATAATCAATATTACGACATCACAGGTACATTGTATATCATATCACCATGTTTGTCCCTTCAATCTATCTTTTCCCTTATTTTAATGATTAATGAAAAAACTATTCATTTTCATTCGAATTGAGGATATTTACTGTAAGAGTTATAGATTAATGCAAATGAAATGAAAGAATATGTTTTCAATTATTTAAAGAAATGTTATGTAATATCCAGGAACCGATGACATCATTAAGTTTGGGAGTTTGTAAAAAATACCCACTCCTCCTAATGCAATATAAAATACGTCGGATTATGTATATACCCGGTGATGAAATTTCATAATGGATACGAATTAGTAAATTATGTAGATTTTAAGCAGTTCTAATGAATGTTAAGTTACAATCTTATTAAACTATGTCTACTAAAATATATCTATTCGTTGAGGTGAACTACTTCTTTGTTGTTCTAACTGTATATTTGTTTGTCAGTAGTTTAAATTTATTCAGTTTTAACACCGAGGTCCTTTGTGACAGGGCTTTTCAGTCTGTCCTCGTGGGTCCTGCGCGCCGTGTGTTGTTAGATCTTCGGTTATCGATTGCTTTCCTTTCTCTTCAGATTCGTGACAGAGGTTCATCTTTGTAGAAGCTCTTTCACTTGTAACAACTTTATCGCATAAATTTCACCACGCGACAGGACCTGTACAGGGAAGTCAAACAGACAGGCAGCAACACCTCTCTGTTTGTCCCACAAAGTCCTCAAAGATTTGGAACCATGATTTTTTTCTAGGGTTCGCTGACCACTTTTCTCAATATGAATGCTTCGATGAGTGCGCTAACGATGAAGGACGATGAACTAGAGCCAAATGCTGAGCACATTGTGGAGGGGTGTCTGTTGACTGTCGTCTCTTTGGGCGCCATTCTCGGAAACACCACCTTGTGGATCATCATCAGTAGGAATAGGGAACTCCGGACCATCACCAACATGTTTATTCTGGGCCTGACCACGGCGGACCTGTTTGTGGCCGTTATAAACGTCCCTGTGACCGTGATTAGCCTGTTTATGGGCGGCTGGCCGTGGGGTGAGGCTGTCTGTAGGTTCTTTGGGTTTACAAACATGCTAACCCTGGTCACAAGTGTTATGTCATTGTGTAACATTAGCATCAACAGGTACGTGATGGTCTGTAAACCGATCTACTTCAAAAGGATTTACACCAAACGCAACTCCGTGCTGATGATTCTACGTAAGTATTTTGATGAAATCCTATTCTAATAGCATATGAAACATTTGCGAAAATGTTAATAAAAAAAGTACGTTGATTTATTGGTTTGGCATTACATATAGCTACAATTTGAAAAAAAAATACATTTAGTTTTACTGTAAAGTGCTAATGAGCACTGTTCTACCATAATCTTTACAAGAATAATTTATTTGACGTCACAAAATGTGAAAAAATACAATAAATCACGAATGTTATCCCCTGAAATCGAGCAATATTCGATATTTCAGCACGAGTTATTATTTAATTTTTCTGTTATTGGTGATGATTGTAAAAGAAAACGGACACCTGCTACTCAGTACCGTCTAAGCGTCAAAATACAACTAATTACAGAAAAAGCCCTCAATCAATGAAAATACAGTCTTTGAAATAATAAGCCGTATTTTGTTTTGGTTAAATTATTGTATTGTAACTGATACCCTTGTTTGAGTCCTTTTGATAGCAGAAGAAAATTTATGTATAAAACCAAGAACGTCCTCTGTGATGTACGTTATTTGTTACTCAAATTAATTCATCATTTAGTTCTAAAGACTTTTGTTGTGAGCATCGCTTTTCTTTGGTCCAATACCCTATCTTTAATCAATCTTGGTCAAACAACATATTATTCGACCTCAAAAGCAATTCCAAGACAATAATTCTGATACTAGTATTTGTCGTGAATGTTGGACCTGGACTGGTAGCCAATGTTTTAGTTGATAGCTTGATTGTCCAACAACATCAAAGAAATGGTTTTTACTATATGTTTGCCGTTTTAGGGAATGACTTGCCGTGACTATTTTGGACTATATGAACAGCCTTGAGAAAAAGAGCTTTTTTGGATATGTAGAAAACAATTCAAAACTTAAAGCTAAACTATATTTTGATTTTTTCATAACTATAGTTTATGTCTAAACGTATAACATCTAATCTTTAAGGAAGATCAGATGGATAATTGTTGACCAAATACCCCTCCGTCCCCACCAAATAAATGACCCCCCCCCCCCACAAAACAGAAAAGAAGCACCCCCCCCCCCCAAAAAAAAAAAAACAAAAAGAAAAGAAAATTATAAAACAAAACTTTATGTAACAATTCAAAAACTGGTCTTTTCCATGGAATATTATATTACAGTAATGGATATAGTGAAGTGTACCTTACAGAAACAACCGATGACTGAATGGCAGGGTTACAATAGACTAAGTCTAGATTTGTTGATGTTTGCGAATTTTCCTTTGAGTCATTATTGGAACTTGTTCTACCCCTGTGAATTCGATAATAATAAGAGATACTGACTGACAGCGTTCAACTAGCACAATAGGTGATATTACTGATTATAGATGATCAAAATCACATAAGCCCAATATTTCCAATTACCTACCAATGTCACTCACCGTCAGTTCATTAATATATTTCATTCATAACCGCTGACAGAACACAATATCTATAAGTGCAATTAAGAGTGCGCATATTTGAGCCAAATTAACCATACCGTGTCATAAACACGGGGAATCTGTTGAACTGTCCAATTTCAGTCATTCCGTGCCCAAGTAAACTATTCATAATTTCCCAACAAATGGTATAAGTACATCATCCTTCGACGATCTGTTCTCAAAGTTTAATTGTTTCCTTGGAGGCTAAATAGTACGTTAACCTGTTAAGATTAACATCGACAACAACAAAAAGCCTACAACAACAACAACAACAACAATAACAACACATCAAGTTTTGATTTCCCCTGTCAACCACTGCACGGTAACACATCAAGTGTTGATTTCCCCTGTCAACCACTGCACGTTAACGTCCTGATATCCATCTAATGTTGACAATCACTCAACATTTTGGTCAGTAGGAAGGTTTCCTTAGTCAAGGGAAACAACTGGTACGGATATTGTATATGTTTTTTAAAATGTGTATTTTGCTAAGGTTTCTTTTCTCAATTTTCCTTTCATTTTTTTAACACGTTCTTATTTTTAATAAAAATTTTCTCTGTTATAAGTGGTTTTGGTGGAGTGCAAAAAATTAAAAAAAAACCCATAATCAATTACTCAAACTCTTATCTAAGGCGTTTTATATGTACCAAAAGGGTTATCATAAGCTTTTACCTTCTTTGACTTCATGTAGAGGGTAATATTTTTTTTAATTGATTGCTAGTCCTTTATCATTGTTAATATACACAAAAACGACTACCTTTTTCAAACTAGATCCTATCACATATCATATAGTTATAATACATGTATGTACAGAAAAGAGATAAGTTTTTTACCAACCTAGGTAACTGTCGTTTATCCTTAAATAACAATTCATACATGTATACTTACATGTGCAAACTGGAAAACTTTATCGTTAACATGCATATACAAACTATAGTTAAAAAAGGATAACTATATCATAAACACACCGGTACAAAAAGGAAAACTTTATAATATTCCTGTACGTTCAAGGACAGTGCATACATGTATCTAAGAAAAGAGCAAACATTTTAGAATGTTATTAAGATTAGATTTAACAAACCTATGTGAACATTGTCTGATAAATTAATACATGTAGCTTCATTATAAAGGATAGTATAGCTCCCCTTAAGACACCAGAGATTATAATATATAAAAATATCATCGACTTGAAATAAACTTTGACCGTGTCATATTTTCAATAAGATGTTAAATATATAAGCTCGAGTGGATTTCGACCTAACGCAACGATATCTGACACTCTAGACTATTATGCTTCGCTGCTAGACATTAATTTTATCATTTTTAATAATTTTTTTTTATTTTGTTTAATTCGAAAGAAAGTACGCACATTAGGAACTGTCCTCTGTCTTCCTTATCGAGACAGAGTCTAATTATCTCTACCTTAGACATTTTGATGAAATTTCTTGCATATAGTTTTACTTCTATATCAGTTATTTTTAGATCAAAAATATTTTTTTACCATCCCGGTTTCCTAAGTGGTGGTTTCGAAAGTTAACACTTTCTAATTGTTGAATAAAGCGCTTTCTCCATATTTTTGTATTTCTGCCCTAGAGATTTCTTTTTCTTTCGAATATATGAAAACTGTAATTGTAAAAAGTCATCAAATAGTGAAATTTGAAAAAAAAAATGTTTACCTCGTAGATTGGTCCAGGGATAATATCAAAGTTGATTTTTTTCTCTTCAAAAAATTGCCATATTGTGAAATAAATATTGGTTTTTAAAAAATAATTTTTAACGAAATAACACTTTTAGCATGCTTAATATGTTTCTCTAAATGCTCTGTCTTTTAAAATTCATCGGCACCTCGAATAAATGAACTAATCATACGTTTTTCTTTTTTTACGCGTAGTTTAAAACACCGGGAAACGATGACATGTAAACGCCATTTTGGCTTTTTCTCCCTATTAAGTTCATTAAATCACAATTTTCAACTATTAAACGTTACATATAATGTAATTTTGTATAATAACAATTGAAAAGAAAGTTATGGCTTTGCTTACAGTTGCATGAAAATAAAAAAATGCGCAAAGTCATGCGCACTCGAAATGTACTCGGCCTCGTTAAACAATGTCTTAAGAATTTTCGAAAGCTCTCGAATACATGTCAAAACTAGTAGGCTCAAGGGATGTTCACTTATTTTAATAAAGGTTGATTTGTTGAAAGATAATTTAATAAAAAAAAATGAGCTGTTGCATAAACCGTTACAAATTAATGTCTAAGCATGAATATCAACAATCAATTAAACCTTATTATAAAGTTTCTCAAAGAGAGACTTCATTTGCGCTGTTATCCTGCGCGCAAGTTATTTTCTTGCTATACTGATTATAATTGTTTTCCATTATACAAAATGTACTATTTGAAGATAATGTATTATTTATTCTTTTCAACAACAAAGGCTTGTGTATAGATACTATTCTTTCTTCATACCGTGTAAAATATAGATTTTACATACAGTGACTGTTTTGTTTTTTCCAGTATGTGTGTTTGTGTCCTTGCTTTTATCAAGTCCGCCATTACTGGGGTGGGCGGAGTACACTTTCATCCAGAAACAAATGTTTTGTTTCTGTGACTGGACAAAAGCGCCATCTTACGCTTTCTTTATGATCTCTGTGTGTTTTGGAATTCCGTTTGGCGTCATGACGGTCTGCAACATATTTATATTTAAAACAGTGAGAGACAGCAAACGCCGGGTTACAGCAGTAGCAAATAGCGCCAATTCAACTAAAGTGGAAGACCCTGAACCGAATTCAAGTACTGTGATCAAAGATGACGTGTCAAAACCACATGATGTCACAGTTATCATAAACGACAGGTCCTCCACTTATCCTGTCGAAAGTGGCCGTGTAACATTTCAATCAAACAACAACATGCAAGAAGATGGCAAACAACTGAAAAGAAAAAACACCACCTTAACCACAATAAGAAAAAAGTCCAGATCTGGTAAATCTAGATCAGAGGAAATTCGGTTAGCGATGATCCTTGCTATAGTGGTAGTGATATTTGTGATATCATGGCTGCCGTATTGTTTCAGCATGTTGCTGGAGATTTTCGCCAAAGACAAAGTACACACTGCCTTCCACATGGCGACCATCATGTTGGGCTACTCCAACAGCGCCGTTAACCCAATCCTGTACGGGGTCCTGAACAAGAAATTTGGAGACGGCTTTAGGCGCCTGTTCTGCTGTTGTCGCAAATCGTGATTCCTTACAGAGATGGAGGCTAGCGCTACCACCCAGTATTAAATATGCACTCAAATTTCTTGTTCTGGTCAATTGTGATTAATAAGAAATGATTCGTTTTTATCTATCGATTATGTTTGGTACTTTGTTCATTGCTCTAAAATAGGATTAACAGTCAAAATAACATCAAATCTTTCAAATTAAACTACCTTTCTACAATTTTTCATCATTTGCACTATATCAGAGCGACATGTAAAAAATAGACTGTATATAATCTAAGTGTACCTGTCAATAGACGTTCCAAATATTAATCTGCCATTATATTGTATTGTCAACAGTGCAGATTACTAGGTATCGGCACTATCAGCACGATCTCAAATAGTTAAATTCTTTTTGTAATACATGTATTACTGTTTTAAATGTTATCAAATATGAAAATGTAAGAAGTTCTATTTTCTTTACATTTTGGAATCTTAAAGTCCATTTTTTAAAACTTTAATGATAAGAAAATATTGAACTAGAATACTCTATACATACAGTCAATGTTAAGCAATCAGCGTATTATAATTCAAATACTCTTTGGTATTGAACAAACATTGTGATTTTATTCTATTGATAAGCATATAAAAAAAATGACTAGTGAACGGTTATATTTATACACCATTTAATTTGCTACAATATTATAGAAGAAGATGTTATAAACAGAAATGTGCATATTCCTGTTTCATCTCTGTCCACTTGATGTTTGGTACTGTACACAGACGGGATCGAAGCAAACCTTCACTTGCGAAGCAACTTAACACGTTAGACAACTATCTTTCTTTATCGGCTGGAAACTCATTTAAAAAAAAAGAAGAAAGATTTAATGACTACAAACAACTGCATGTCAACTAATGTTAGAACATTAAAGAGCAAATTTAGAGAAATGCAAGTTTTTTTTCTACGTCTACAGTTAAGCTGTGTGTAATTTGATAAAGGCACAAATCATTTACAGGAAGAATGTTTGCTTCATAATTGAATCATTAAATTTTATTATTATTGAAAACTAGTTAATTTTTCAAAACTGGCTAGGAAGCGAAATACCGTGCATTGATTATGTATTCTTACATTTTTCCGGAATGTGTCCTTAAATGACGATCTTCATTTGCTTTCAGTTAAAATTGCTGGTTTCATTCTTTGTCATAACTGTGTATGAAATTCATTTACTCGCACTGTCCACACTGCCCATGAACAGGATAATGCATGAAGCTGGGCCGGTAGACGGGAACTGATGGAACCCAGTCGTAATCAATAGATTACAGAGGGAATGTAACAAAAAACAAACAGAAATAATACCAAACAAATGAATATTAATTATCTTTTCTGCTAGTTTACAATGGTATCTTGATATTAGATTCAGAACTGAGCTGGGTTTTTGTTACTGTCCCTTCAGCATTTTTTTTTTTTGGTTTTGCGGATGTTAAATGAATAGAAAAAGATGAGCCAAATGAGACAAAATTTGAGCGAAGGAAAGAAAATAGTATTATGAATGAACAGTTCTCGATACAATTGTTTACGTCATTTTTTTTTAACTAACTAAGCTAGTATGTGATGGGATAGAAACTCCTGCCGAGTATTGAATCACTACAATACATATACTTTTTATTTGCATCTCCTTGACCACATGAAAAGTGAAGAAAACTGATCCAAAAAAAATGCGATGTTGGTTTTAACCCATTGCATCCTAATGATACCAAATGAAATCAAATGATGCTCCAATAATACCTTAAAAGGGCCGTATTGGTCGTGGCCATACAGACTATAATGATCTTCTTAAAAAGAAAAGGACTGTATTAAGATAAAAGAAACTACTCTAATTTAGAAGCTAAAAACAAATGATTTTTTCTTTACTAAATAATAGTTTATAGCTAAACAAATTATGTCTGAAAATTGAAGGCAGGTCTGATGGGCAGCTCGCTGACCAGCCAGCCTCCTTAATGCAATTTAAGAACACTAGTGTATTTTATTAGAATCTTAGGAATTTAAGGAAATTCTACTTACTCTTGCTATTAGGTTAACCGTTTTCTGTCAGCTAACAGATATGGTTTTCAGAACTTTTAACGAATTTTGATGGCTTTTAAGGATATTTTATTCAGCCCAGTTCTTCATTACACTTTTTAGGCATCCTTGTGTGAATTAAAAAAAAACCCAAGTCCATACAGGTATTAAATTTATAAAGGGATTCATTGGCGTTCATTGGGTATCTATGGCATTGCATCTTTGGTACGAGTCATTTTAAACAAATACTTTGGGGACAAAAACTAGAACCCATAGCAGTGTAATGAGCTGATCACACAGAAGGTTATACCCCAAGCTACAAAACAGTTCAAAAACGTTTCCTTTTAATAGTCTTGTATAGTGTGGAAACATTGAAATACTGTTTAGGTTTATTTGGAATATCAAAGTATTCATCAGGGATATTTCAGATTAAGTTTATTAGGGTATACTATTGTGTACATTGTAAAATTATTGGGATTCGTAGAAATATCATTTGGTTTTTTTAAGACGATGGGGGAATAAGATTAGTCGTAAAATACAATTTAACATTTTTTCAATTAAATATATTTGATATGTTATAATACAAAGTTTACAAAAGGGTTATTTCTAACTATATTCGGTTTGAAATATTTCAAAAAACGATAAGAAAAAATTAATAATTCCTTACGTTTTGGTGGTATCGAGACAACAACCTAAAAAGCCAAGCTCTATAAAATCACCTTATGTCTGATGCTCTAACCACTGAGCCATTTCATTCACAACGATGTGCGTTGTTTAAATGCTATATGAGACGTTTGCCATGAATTTATGGACTTGTTTTATTTTTCTAAAACGCTCAATTATTGGGCTACAAAATGACATTTTTAAAGTATAGTGGGTCTTCTCTCCACATTTTTGTTGATTAAAATCGGGTTGAATTCCATTAAATCGCATTTAAACTTTGACAAAAATATGGAGCTCAGACCCACTCTTTCAGAAAAAGGCATTGAAGTTATAAAAAACGACACTGTTTGGAGGTTTTAACACGCATACGCCAGTTTAAATCAACCTATTACAAGTATCTAAAATATTTACAAACCGATGTTACGTCAAATATACACTGTTTATAATTATTTAAAAAAAATATCAGATGTAATGATATTTTAATTTTGAAGTATCTAATCATTCCTCATATGGGCATTTTACACGCCTAATTTACCCATCTTCTTTTAAATAGTAAAGATTCGTTATGGTATCGTTGTAGTTAAAAAAGACGATATTATAGGAGTATAAATGGACTTAGAGGGGGGTCAGTGGGAGTACCCTGGGGATCAGTGGGAGTAGACTGGGGATCACTGGGAGCACCCTGGGGATCAGTGGGAGTAGACTGGGGATCAATGGGATTACACTAGGGATCAGTGGGAGTAGACTGGGGATCACTGGGAGTACCCTGGGGATCAGTGGGAGTAGACTGGGGGTCAATGGGATTACACTGGGGATCAGTGGGGGTAGACTGGGATCAATGGGATTACAATGGGGATCAGTGGGAGTAGACTGGGGATCAATGGGATTACACTGGGGATCAGTGGGAGTAGACTGGGGATCACTGGGAGTACCCTGGGGATCATTTGGTTACACTGGGGATCAGTGGGAGTAGGCTGGAGATCAGTGGGAGTACACTGGGGATCAGTGGGAGTAGACTGGAGATCAGTGGGAGTACATTGGGGATCATTGGGAGTAGACTGGGGATCAGTGGGAGTACACTTTGGATAAGTGGGAGTACACTGGGGATCAGTGGGAGTACACTTTGGATAAGTGGGAGTACACTGGGGATCGGTGTGAAGAGAAACAACCCCACTCTATCCTCGCTGTGTTGTGTCTTATATTTGGGGGAGAGGTTGGAGAGTGGGGGATCCTTGTTTAAACATAATTCTCAAATTCAATTGAACAACCTATGAAATTTATAAACGAAAATATTTCAATTTCATCTCAAAAATAAAACTCCATATAATAAATTTAATATCCAGCTTGACATAATACAATAATTACTCAGCATTTTTCTTATGTTTGATATTGAAGCCCGATCAATGACTCTCTACATCCTAACATTAATGGGTCACTGTTTCGGCTTCGTCCGACGTGTTGTGTATTGTATCAACATGAAAGCTCTTCTGTTAACGTTATGAAATGAAGCGTGAAATTGACACGAAGTCTTATAATACCAGTTAAAACTCTTCACCGAGTACAAGCGATTAATTAGCAAACATCAGCAGGTCAGCGCTTCAGACTAGAGTATACAAAACATACAACACAGCTCTTACATCATGACTTCAAGGCTTGTAAAAAGAGTGTCGAGACAATAAATTAATTTTCAAGACCCATTACTTTGGAAACAGAACCAAACGTCTAGCGCATTTTTTAAATGACACATTACCATAGTAAAGTATTGTTTTGTACATGTCACATATATTAGTAATGGAACATCTGCTGAAACTGTAGAACTGCTTGTTTGTATTTTATATGGGTTGTTTCACCTATACTCTGCCCCGAGTTTTTGCTTCCACCACTTTTTGCTTGATATTTCAATAATAGTAAATACCTTTGTGCTCAAACTACGTTCATTCTCTTATATGAAAAATGTCAAGATTACTTGTTTTGAAACGCCCCCTCTACCGCTTCAGGTTTCAATGCACATCCAAAAATTGAAAGTCTACGGAGATTTTGAATTGCATCAGCCATTAATAAGCCTGGATGATAATGTTAAAAAATTGCGCGATGTATTCCGAGTGTATTCCGAATGGAGAAAAGATGTAAACATTTCCAATTACAAACCTCCGTAAGGAAATTGTTTTCGTTCATGTGAAATTTTATGAGTGAAAAGGGATAATTGTTCAATGAAGATAGCTTGGATATATTCCCTTTCATCGATTTCAATTGTATCATTTTCACAGGTATGTGTATTTTTTTTTTTTTTAAATCATCAAAAATTGATGGAAGCAATAACTTGGGACAGACTATAATAAAGAAGTGGGCCTTTTGTATAAGATACAAGTATATAGAAAACATGTGGTCCTTCAGGTTGTATTCCCTATTGGACTGTAACCAGTCGAAAGGGCTTCTAAACAACCACTCCCCCGACCAGATGTAGATCCACGGGGTAATTTTGCATCTTGATGTGCTTTATTAAAATATTAAAGAACCAATGAAAGCCTAGGCAAAACCAAATAATAATCCCAGTGATTGTTATATATCTGTTAACAAGTACATGTAAGTGGCACTACTTTCAAAGAATCATTATAATTCTAGCAATAAACAGAGCCGCCCCTGCTCTTTGTAACGACCTCTTGCCTCATGGCCAACACGTTTGAAGTGTCCCAAACTTTGAAACACCAAAGGTGCAATTGTTTTGATTTTGTCTTTGTTTTGCGGCCCGTGTACCCTAAACATTGCAAAAAGCGATGTAACCACACGGCATCGTATCCAATATCTAGCTCAGGGATACCCATATATCGAGAAGAACTCGTTAGCGCCGCCGCACGTGACAATGTTTTTTATGGGTGGTATTTTTCTGCCAGTTTTCCATTCTTTGAATCTCTGTGGCAAGGAAGTAATTAATCTCCCCCAAAAACTTATTGTGACATTGTGTTAATATTTAATGAGGTTAATTTTCAGTTTTGCTATTTCTCGCCCAAGGATAATCAAGGATGAACTATAATCGATCTTCAACAAGTATATCCATCAGTCGTGTCACTGTTTGAATTTTCCTCAAAAAGCAAGATACACATTATCATATCAATATTGTAATTTATTCAGTTCTTTGAACACGAAAAACTCTTAAAACTTCCCCAAATCAACGCCGTTTATACATGTTGTTACTCTACCGAACTGAACAATTAGTAGAGTTTATCACATCATTTATACAAGGCTACTAATTAGTTTGGCGATAAAAAAAAAATGCATTATACACCGCTGTTAATTCTTGCCTTCTGATCGTAAAACAAATCCGACCATATCGTGATCAGTCATTAACTTCATGAAACCAATCTGTTATCACAGAAGCAGAGAGAAATCAAAGAGCTTTTGCTGATCACAAAAAATAATTTTAATTGTTCAAATATGTATATAATACTTTTGGATGTTTATTCCAAAATAAAAACACTAATTAAAAGTACAGCTTTAATTATACTCTCTATTGAAGCATAAAATTAAGGCGTGTATGTAAATTTAAATGAGTGAACAAAATAAATGGTTTTTCTAAGATGAAATAAAATTTTGCGACCGTTATTGGTGAAATAAAATATTGGCTTAAAACTCTATGGGTTCCATACGGCAATGCATAGCGGTGTAGATGTCATCAACGGATCGTGATTATTGGTTTAAATTTTTTTTATTATATCAAGCTCCCTAGTTCTCAAAAGCGTAAGAACAAGATTCATTATTCTAAATAACGCCTGGTTAATAAAGTACTTACTCAAACGTCTTAGCAACAGCACACAGTTCATATAAACCTACCCAACAAACCCTTTTCTATTTCTGGCCGTTATGGTAGCATTGGTTTTGGTGTGTGGCAAATATAACCCAAAAATAATGATGCATGTTATATTATTACTATATGTTTATTAAAATTTCAATACATCAATTATTTGAAACTGCATTTTAAAACCGTTATTTTTTCCTTATGGGAAACCCAAAGTTGTTTCAAGCAGTCCACCAGCATGACGGTTGGGTACAGGATGTTGTCTTTCTGGCAGACGACCAGTGACCGGAAGTGACCGTTTTCGCCAACGTGATGAACACTGTTGCCTTTCCAGTTGGAAACAAGTATGGTGTTATTGAAATGACAAAACGCAACGTCGATAGGTATGAAATTACTGCTCTCGGGTCCGCCATGGTATTTAAATAAACAGTTGTGATGTTTGTCGATGGCAGTTAAAGTTTTCAAGCCTGGATCAGTTACGAAAAGAGCTCTACTGCCAGGATTTTCGGCTATCCTGTGGGGTTTTAGAAACAACGTCTGACCTTCGTATGACTGGGCTATTATAGTTTTCAATTTTCCTTCACTTGTTATGAGATAAACACGTCCTTCTTTGTCTGATTGACAGCAGACAGACACGGTGCCATCTTGGTTTGAACACAATATACCATGCGTTGTATAAGGCGACGCATCGAAAAAGACCTCAGTGCGGTCTCCGTCAATTTTCAGGATTCGAGACCCCTTATTTTCAGAGGCAAGGATTAACCCCGAACTTGTCGATGTCATGTTTTGGATATAAAATGGCAACTCTTTTGTCTTTTGCTTTTTGCCATTTCTGTCGTAGTAATGAATAACCTTAGCAGTTGAATATCCTACGATGACGTCATTCGAACTTGTTTGGATTATTCCAGAAACCTTTTGACCTTTTCGCACAGGAATGGCAGGAAATGCAGGTCTTGTAACGACTTTAACGTTGGTACTGGAGGGTTTCTTCTTTGATAAGTTGGAAGCTTCTTTGTTTTGGTTGAGCCCGGAATCCAAACTAAACTCCCATAAAGTGCATTGACATCCTTTTCGATTTCGTCCTCTGTGACGTTAAATTTGACTTCCGGAACCTTAAATGGAGGTTCGTTAGCAGGTTTAGCGTAACCCTTAACATCTTCAGCTAATCTTTTACATGCGTTTTCAGTTTGCACAGCTTTCAGTACATCGTTAGTTTCTTCGCTTGAACGTTGGTCACGAATATTTTCTAAAATATTGATTTTATCCAATATGATTTTTTTCTCGCGGTGTCCTCTGTCTTTAGCTTTCTCGATAAACTCGTCCAAATCCCGGCAAAGAATTTCATGATGAGCTTTAAGCTTGGCCTGGATGATGCTGTATCGTGATTCTAGTTGCCCTTTGACCTTTGATAATTCCTGTTCTACTGTGTCTGTCTGTGTGTCAATCAGCTCCAGTCGACGCCGAAAGTCTTGAATCATTGCGACTCCTTGCTCTATGATAGACGGTAGTCTGGATGACAATCCCTTGAGTAGAGAATCTGTCTCCTCTACGAAATGATCCGAATGCTCCTTTCTACATTTTTCACAGATTAATTTTTCACACGGATGGCAAAACCAAACAAGATCTTCTTTGGTGTGGAATGCGCATTTTGTGGACATCTGATGAGAAAGAAAATGATTCATGTATATAGAGAATGAACGAATAAGACTGATTCATTATACCTGTGTCTATATTTGTTGAACAATGGATAAAAGTAAGCATAATCACAAGCATTTGGTGTTACTCTGAATGACATTAAATTAGATAATTTGTCAAGTTCTTGTATCTGTTCACCGTCGAAAACTAACAGCCAGTCTGGAATGATTACTATAATTCGTCATTGTTATCTGAGTTTTCATCTGTAGTCCCTTGTGTATAATTTCACGGGGTCTATAAAATTTTCCACGCAATATTTTAAGCGACCGATTTCATTGCAAATAAAAATAAGAGGAAATGGTGATTCAGTAAGATGATATTAGATAAATAGTGAATATATCCTACAAATGAGACAGGGAAATTTGAATGTCAAGTATTCCCCCAAATAACTTACTACATTGACTGTCCCCTACGTACTATAAATTACTTCTCTTTACGGAATTGTATATTCATGACAATGTTGTTTGTTTGTGTAATCGATTCATAGGATTCATAGTGAAATCTCAATATTCTTGCGATAGAATATTACATGGTAATTATTCGATAATTACCATGTAATTCAATAGTCATTTTGAATAATCTATGCATAAATTTGTATTATATATACTCAGTAAATTGATTGGATTTACTTCTGACCTGAGTTCAGCGGGTCCAAGTGTACCAAGGGGCTTGGTTTTTACAAAAATAAGAAAACCTATATGCAGCTCATATTTTATTTATCTATCCAAAGATTTCATTGCATGGGGATTAAACCCATTTACATTTAATTAAAGTATGTCCCAAGTTATTGCCTTCTTTGTCTTTTGATGATTTTAATTAAAATAAACATATCTGTGAAAGAAATACAATTGAAATTGATAAAAGGGAAAATATTCAAGGTATTTTCATTGACACGTTTCATTTATTACTCACAACAGTTCACAGGAACGAAGCCAAATTTCTTAGGAAGATTTAAAATGGGAAATGTTTAATCTTTTCACCATTCGGAACACACTCGTAACACCTCGAACAATTTTTCAACGTTATCATCCGGGATATTTCGTGGCTAATGCAATGCAAAATCCCGGTAGTTTTTCTATTTTGGGTTCTGTATTAAAACCTGAAGCGATATAGGGGCGTTTCAAAATTAACATATAATCTGGAAAATTTTCATATTTAATTAGTGAATAAACGTAGTTTGAACACAAAAGTATTAATGAGTATCGAAATATCAAGCGAAAAGTAGTGGAAGCAAAAACTCAGGACAGAGTATAGGATAAGTTAGCAAAAGGCGTTGAGGGTCCTCAGCAACTCGTTCTTTTTACCAATAAACATGCAGATGATGGTGGCCAGACAATACGCACTCGTTACGTCTAGATTTCCATACCTGACAATGTGATATAGTGACTTAAGTATTCATTCTCTGTGGATCTTACCTTATAAAGTGGGACAAGCTTCAAAAGATGGGAAACATGGCGTATTGTAGCCGTTCAGTGAAGGTACAATGTTATAACACATCAGTACACCAGATGACTTATCTACTCGTACGTTGTAGCCACGACTTGTATTTATCGTATACTACCCGATTACAGACAAGTTTTATCTAACAGACACGCGAATGAGGTACATGTATATTATTGGAACCTGCATAGACATGCATTGACACGGAGATAAAACTTGCAACGCATTTAAAATAATTAGCCCTGCATTGCGGCATTAACCTACTAGTATCTTTAGGCAGAGATAACAAACTTGAAATATAAAATATTGTATTGAACTGTACAGGAAATCGCAAGTTAAAAAACTAACCAATCAGAATGAACTGAAAAATAAAAATGCTGTCAGCAGCTGAGATTCATGTCCAAAATAACTGACAGACTGTAGCGTGTACTATCAATTATATAGAAGTTTATTATCTAATGTCACGGCATGTACAATTAATTATACATAGAAGTTGATAATTTGATGTCACAGAAAAATGTTGTTGCGAGGAAAAGCGAGACAAATCTTGGACTGAAAAATTGAATTATCGCTCATATTCTAGTTATGTATCCTTTGCTAGCTGCAGAAACTGTAGCTCCTTGGGAAACTCGACATTGACGGTCCACGGTCCCTTGCTAATCCTTTGCTAAACGGACTGAGAAGCTATTTTAAATAGTGGCCTCTTCCTGCAGGCCATGAAAAGGAATAAGTTTGACCAAGAATACTTCAATACTGTTGACCTGACACTGATAAACCCTCATTCAAGTATAACCCTCATACAAAAGTATATGTAGGATCTATAGGCTTTATAGTATGAATAAACTGGAACGTCTTTTTGTAAGCATGTTTCAATATTAATTTCACCTTAACAGTAATTAACAGAACGGTAGAAATGTTAACCGTATTAGTGGCCGATTTATGATCATAGAAGTCCACGTTAAAACGTCATTTACCGACTATCATCAGTATCCAAATATTTTTCCAAAACAATTTGTTTAGAGAATTCTGTGAAAACTTGTATCATCCCTCTAACTATCGCCTTACTATGACCCAGAAGGTCACCACAAGGTTAAACTTGAACATTAAAAATACTACCTCGCGTCTACGACCAACCTATAGAAGCTTGTTGGCTAAACCTCTAAACCCTTCTCTGGTCATGATAAACACAAACTTTAACCTACTTTATATTAGCCTGCTGTCGTAAGGGTCTCTAGAACTTGAGATCTGAATAAAGGATTAAATGGGTTTTTATATGATGTTTTTTTTCTTGTGAGCTTTAATCCAGATTTGGGCCTTTTCACCCCCCCCCCCCCCCCCGGGAATAATTTTTTGATCAAACTTGAGCCTAATATCATGTCTAAAATCATACACAAGGATGTCTATGTAAAAAGACTGATATTACTGGATAACTGGTACTTGAGCACATGCTATTTTAAATTCACCGCTATTTTCATCTTTTTCCATTCATATTGTTTTGAAATGGGTCTGATTCGTTTTAAATTTTTTACCAAAAGATGCGCTACATATTAATATGGAGAGTTTGGTTGATGATGGCCAAATCATCTCTAGGAGAATTAGAAAACAGTCGCCGGAGCTTTTAGTTCGGGTGAGCTAAAACTATCTTAACTGATATATGTTCATTAGTTGTAATTAGTGTACTCTGGTAAGCTGCAAAAGTTAAAGAAAATAAAGAATGAATGACTTATTTCCTTTTCATTCAATACGAATCAGGTAGTGCCTTCAAACAAAGTAGTTCCTTTTATTGTAGAGTGTACATATCAGAATGCTCTACACATGTCAAAAAAGATTTGCAACTTTAAAAAGCAATTAAGTGTCAAATATGAATTATCATTGCAAGGAAAGAAATGAAATTGTTTGATGTATACCCTCTTTAAATCTGGTATATTCTCATCTTTTACTTTTTAAGTTTATCAATACAGACGTATTTTGCCGGAAAACGAATCGAACATCACGCCACAAAATGTTAACAGGGGAGAGACAATTTAATGAGCTTTCATTCAAGTGGTCCCTCGCTACTGAAGAAAAATAGGACCGGAGCAATGGACCTTAATATTAACATAACCGCCTTTGGAAAATGCATTAGTGGACAATACCCACAAATAATTGTTGAAATTGGCACATGAAAGTATAATAAAACAAATTGTTACATGCGCTTAAATTATGCGCGTACGGTTCACCGTAGAATTCACGTCGTTTCTATATAAAAGCATTAAATTTTCTTTAAAATTAAGACATTAAGTATAATAAAATAAATAGTACCTGTTTGGGAGGGTAACAGTTGAATTTGACACCCCTTGAAAACCATTGTAAACCTCCGCATAGCGTCTGTTTACAATGGTTTACAACATATTTGGATGAACAACGAAACAACCCTTCTATAAAAGCAGTGAAATTTTCTCTAATATTAAGACATTCAGTAAAATAAAATAAATAGTGCCTGTTTGGGAGGATAACAGTTGAAATTGGCACCCCTCGAAAACCAATGTCAACCTCCGCTTCGCGTCGGTTGACAATGGTGTTCATGGGGTGTCAATTTCAACTGTTATCCTCCCAAACAGGCTCTATTTATATAATGGATTCTTTTTGGTTACGTAACAAGTGTAGATTCATCGTGTGGGTGGGTGTAAAATGTCAGCAACATATGCCCGGAATTAATGCCGCGCGGTTTCTCATTTTACTGATTTGCCATTATGTAATACTTGAGATATGATTAACAGCACATATTAGGTAACATACATGTACCGTATTTGAGTACCACCTCTTGTAGTTTTATTATCGCTTTTTATAACGTCGGTATTAGGTGTCACCACAAATTGTCTAACTGTATATTTTCAGTAATTTAAAGTGAATTTGGACAACATTCAATTAATTTTCTTCCTTTGATTAATATTTTACATGGCTGCTCTTTGCAAAATTTTATGTTTGCTATCTCGGAGGGACAATAAACTTGCTACTGTGTTCATAGCCAGTACATATATATATATATAGGTATATATGTACACGTTTTTTCGAACTCTTTTAGAGGTTTTTATTCCAAGTTAAATACTTTTTCTTCACTTTATACACAAATAAACTGAATCTACATTTTAAGGTGTTTGGCTGATATAATTTTGTTTGTATGTTTGATAGAAGATTTCCCCATAAAATTGAATAACAAGAGTTGTTTAGAGGTTAAAAATCACACTATGCCTCCAACTGTTTCTTATTTTTTAAGTCATAAAATTCTTTAGATGCTACCTTCTCCTTAATATGAAACTTAAAACTCCTCTGACACTTATGGCACACCCTTAACTGTCATGTTGGGCAAATGCTACAAGAGCATGCAATGAAATTATAAAGCACGGATACGTTACAAATTGTATAGGTAAGAGGGTAATTGCTATGTCCACAAGTGGAGAATAAGTGTTTATTTAAAAAAAAAATTAAAGAACAAATCTAAACTCTGCAAATGACAAATCGTTTATTTATAAGAAAACTACGCCGATATTCTGTTTATCCTTAGTTTTGATAAAATTTTAAAAACCAATGTGTAGCCAAAAATAAAGTTTTGCTGTGGGAATGGAGTTAAATGAATGCGTTTGTCGGTAAAGGAATTGAAATACATTATACTAATGACATGTTTCCTTTTCAAACATACCGTATTATTTTTTGAATATTAATGTTTTGATTAAAACATTAAGAAAAATATTAAGAAAGGCAAAGGTGGTTAAAATAAATTAAGTTAGAATTAAATGGGATGCAGGCATTCATTTAGGAGTTGGTCGCTCAAAATTTAACCATCAGATCTACCTTAATCGTTTGAAATGATGTCATAAACTATGCCATATATAGTAAAGGAAAAATTTGAATATATTATAGTACTAAATTTTTAAACAGAGCTCTGATTTATACAGTGTAAAAATACCAAGATAAACCAGTTATCTTAATATTGGTATATGGGGAGTCGTTTATGGAAGATCGTTGTTGTTTCGTAACATTCAGAAATTGCTTATATACGGTGTATATATCAATATCACCAATTAATTACTTCTGAACTTTGCAACATTTCTTTAATATGAAATGCCAGTAACGCAGGTTCATTATGAGGATATATGAGTATAGACGTTTTTATGAAATTAAGTTTGTTTACTGCATGTATGTATGAGCGAAATTAAAACAGGAGAGTTTATGAGTGGGGCTGTAAGATAATGAACACTTCCAGGAAACAATGTAAACAAGCTGTCGGTGTGAGTTCTAGGAAAATATTACACCAATTTATTATACTTAAAATGTGATGAAGCGTCTACATATAACCGAACCTTTTCCTCAAAGAAAATAAAACAATACTATCAAGTTTCTATCTAATATTGGTCTTTGTAACTGATATCAACAAGCTTAATAACAAACGTGATCAACTCTCCTTTAGCTTTTGGACTATGACGTCTTAATGGGGGTAGGTACTAATGTACTACAAGAAAACAGTATCAAATAAGGTTATAAAACCATCTCGATGTCTGACTCTTCATCATTATGACTACATACGGGAAGATTTTATATTCGATTTATTACACAGAAGTCACCCGATTATGCTATGCGATAAAGACGCTGCCAGCAGGCGAAGTCATCTTTAGCTATTTCAGTACTTGGAGTGCTAGTGACATCATTTTACGTGGAGTTGAAGATTGAACAAAGAGTCATAGGAATACTTATTAAAGGAGGAACTAAAAAGTTTTTCAAAAGTTTATATCCGATGGCATCAAAATGAACAAGTTGATAAATCATCCTTTGACATTTAGGAGATCATAATCCCTACATCAGGACCCGTCATCTTCTTTTGTATCGCTCGTTTTATGATCATTAGAGTTAATGAGGTAAAATTGAACGAATAAATTTCAATCTATTTCAGACAAAAGCTTGTCGCTCGCTCACAGCCGCCGCGGGTTTTACTCGTGAAGATCAGAGAACACTTCACGCTGGAGATCTTGGGTCGGGATCCGGCAAAAGTCGGGATATCAGGAGATGTCCTTTCCTTAAGGCCCGGATTGTCTTCAAGGTACTACGTGCCGTTGGCATTTGTCTTATGAAGTCTTAATTTTGTAAGAGAATCGATTGACGAGTTATTAATTAACACCTTTAAGTTCCGTGCTATCTCGATCAAACCTTTCAATACCAGAGACGAAGCTCTGCAAGAGAAGTGTGGATCTCTGGGTGACCGTATTTGATGTCGTATGAGGAGTTTAAACAGAGCTCATGACACCACCTGCACGTTACAGCGTAATCACACTGATTCTGGATAAGATTAAAGTTTAGTTCCGTCAGGACCAAGCTGTGCCTTCACTCCCTGGGCATTCGTTAAGGATGGGATGATGATGACGACCATGACAGCGTGGATGATGACGATTGTCCTCCATGCAGTGATCAGCGTGTGCTTGCCCATCAATGCCCGGATGTACGTGCAAGGTGAGTGTTTCACTATCCGGTCAAAATAAGCACTCTGTGAAAATGCAAGGTATATTTGGTTTACCTGTATGCAGATTAAAGTAATAAACTTTATAACCCATCACTGAATAACATAATTAAAATCAAAAGTGTAAAAGGTGATCATAGATATGGGGTTTTTTTTATCAGTCAGTGGTGGGGAAATACTGCCTTTTTCTTTGATGTCAAATTCGTATTTAATATTTTTCTTTCTGACAATTTGGTTTTAACATTTTTCGATGGAAATTTAGTTCAATGATTTTTGTTTTAAATGAATGCAATATTTCATGGTTTTTCGAGTCATGTCGATTTATTTACAAAGCTTAAACATGTTTGGACTTTTCTGTCTACTAAGTTTTCATTGGCTGATATTTATAAAATAATGTATATAACGTTGAATTCATTATTAAGATTAAGCTCAAATGTATGATTTATAGATAATTATATATTTATTACATTTGAGTCAGAGGTTGTAATATTATCTCATTAACAGTTCCCTATTTTTGTTGATATTCAATCCCTTTTTTACTTGTTCTTTCTATACAATATATAATCCCTTCGTTCACTCTGAATCACTCTGAATGGATTGTCCTATACTTTGCGTTGGTCACGCGTGGTAGAAATGGAAACATTTGGCTTGTATTTTACAGATTTAACCTTCTATTTTAGAAGCCTAAAACAGTTAAGTCGTTTGATTGATTTATTAATTTGAGGTTTTAATTACCGATTCATCAGTCGATTTTGATTGGTTTTATGCTATAAAATACTGCTCTTTTTAAAATAAACTTAAAAATAAAATATGATATAAACATCGTCATGAAGGTTGAATCGTCTTACTATAGAACTCAATTTTTCTAAAAAATGTTTTCTTTTACACAAGATATGTTGCACTTTAGTAAACTACAACAACAGCATGTCCGACAGCAATGGAAAATACTTGAAACAGCTGCCAACGAGAATAAAACAGAACAACATAATGAGCACTATAGTGGTAGTTTTGGGTCTGAGTTTTAGGCGGATGTCGTTATTTGTGAGCATCTTGAGCTGTGTGGTGAAATCCTGAGAGGCGAGTGTTCGGATCGTTGTTCTGTGTACCAAACGGAAGGGGAGAGCACCTGTCGTCATGTTTGTTTTTATTTAATGGCAATCACAATCCATGCAGTCATTAACGAAAAATGTCAGAAATGCAAAATCAGATGTTTTAAAAGGCCTTCACTAGAAGGAATACATCGATGCCCTACAACTGAGTTAAAAGCTTTGATCAGCTGCTATGAGTTGTAGATGGTAATAGAGTGCATTTAAAAACGCGTGTTGAACAGAATCACAGTTTAATATGAGTTAAACATAGAGTGTAAGAGGGTGAAAATAAGGATAAATATGAATTGCTTTTACATTTATTATTTATTAGACCCCAAGTTAGAAAGGCACGTTGCTGTATCAGGTTTTTGGGTTTTTTTTAAATTATTAAATAATTCATAAATCCACAATTTAACTACATTAATAACATGTTCCGTGTTTACAGCTGTTTCTTGATTAACTGTACTTCTGGCACAACAATATTCTATCTCTCCATTGACGTTCAGGCACACCTTAGAAATGTTTACCTGTTACCTTATGATGTATGTCACAAGAACAGGTGGAGCTAGTATTAGCATACACAGCATGCTCAGAATGCCAGTATTTTCATATAAGATCATTAAACTTTGTAAGATTCTTAACATGGGTGGAAACTCAAAGCAAACCAACGACAAGAGCTGTTTGTTATAGTTTATTGTCATTATTAATCAGATCTATAGTTGGTTTTCCTCTGCACAAGAATGAGCCTATTTCAAAGAAAAAATACATATTCAATTTACTATTCAATTTAGTATATAAATTTACAAATATGGTAATAGGAAAAGTGTTTGTTTTTTATAATACAGTATCTATTTAACAATTACTTAAATAAACACCATTTAATATTAATATACGAATAATGCTACTAAAATAATATCTAAAACTATTGTTTGAAGTCATGAGCATTTCTCCGTTTGAAGTTGTAATTAACAGAACAAATCACACTAAATGCGCGCTTCATCCAGTATTACCTTATTGAGACGCACTTGTACGAATTAAAATACTTTGCTTTATGACATGGTATTTTTTTCAAAACAAACAAATACTCTTTTCAATACTAAATAAACAACACCATTTTTGGTAACTTTTTCGAATAGTCCTTTTCTAATAGTCAATTAAAACAACCGTGAACTAGACATCATTGAAATGGTGACCATCTCAAACCGCCGGCTGGAATGCTCACATTAGAATAAAAAGAATTTTATAGGACTTTGCTTTGACCACAACCTCTGGCTTAGATATTTTGCAATTGACAAAGAAGTTACTGCAAACCCCTTACCTACGGTCATTTTTGTGGTTAAATTTGGGCAAGATTGGGTAAGGAACTATGGAATGGAAATCAAAAAAATCTGCGAGAACAGTCACATAATTTGACCTACACACATGATTCAAGGTCACTACCAAAAAGCACTTTTATGTATACTGTGAGCAAGATAGGGCCATGGGTAGAGAGCAGATAGCAAAGATAAGAAATTTCAACGAGGTCTAATATATTCTTGCCCTTTGACCTAGAAATATAGTTGAAAGTCACTGCACAACCTTTGACCAATGGCACACTCATGGTAAGGTGTGAGCCAAGACAATGATTTTACATATAATCATGGTATGATCTTTATCCTACAGAAACTTGGTTCATGGTCAATTCACACTCTTACATGCACTCTGGATGAAAAGTACGAGTCAGACTGGACCAAGTTGAGAACAGCCAAGTGGTGTCGGACGGACGGACGGACGGGCGAACTCATCACTCTAGGGCGCTCTATATCATTAACTATATTGTAAATAGCGCTGCATGTGTTGATGCACACTAAAAACAAAATTGGTCTATTATTTGGTATATATATATAGATTATTACGAAACTGCATCTTAAGCGGGTGCCACTTTGGCACTGGAATAATTATCCGACACAATGTCAAATCCTGGTTATTATGTGTGATATATTGACCTTTCCATATGAAAATAATACTTCCTATAGGAGAAATAAATTTCCTACAGGAAATTTTTAAAAATCCTAAAGGATTCTCTAGAATTATATTTCGTATAAAACAAAAGGTTTTCCTGCAGGAATTTTATTCAAACAAGTAGTTTTTTTTATAGGAAATAGAGATTTCAAATCGGATTTTAAAATTCTACGGGAGTTTTGTACAAATCCTACCTGAATTTAAATTTCTTATGGGAAAATTTTTCCTGTAAATTTATTTTTTAAAAGGTAAATATCTTACCTGCAAGGTAAGATACACGTATAACAAAGTTTGCTGTGGATTCTGTAAGCAATGGTCTATCATTTTTTCGATACATGCAGCTTAGAAGGGTGCATAAAACGCCACATTGATACTGGCATAATTATCCGGCACAGTGCTATTATCATTATATGAAAATCCCATAAATCCAACACTTTATTGTATTTTTGCTGTCGAAGACGGTCATTTCTGTCTGAACTGATATAAACAATACCTTGCATAGCTGCAGGCATGGTGCTCACTGGTCTGAAAAATTTGGATGGACGATAAGAATGCTACTGTGCGATCTATTGAAAAACTATACATGCATATTTATTCCGCACATGAAAGTGCGCTGTTTCCCGATTTAATGTTTCATTTCTTCTATGTGTATATTTTCCTTTGTTTTATCTCTTTTATTTTACTGAAATTGACTCTTTGTCCTTCTGTCTGTCATATTGGATAAGGTCATCAGTTTCTTTGATATCCTTTTGTAATGGTGGATATGTCTTGTTAACAATGTTGGGATGTCCAAAATATTCCTCTATTGGCCAGACTGGTGGAAGTCTTTTGAAAGCCAATTTATGCAGAGAGTTTAGAGCAAAAGTGAAGACAAATACCATGCCACTTTTCTGTTCGGATGGGAAAGCTGTCCGTCATTTCTGTTCTAAAAGATAACCTTGATTGGAGTTTTTTTGTTATCAAATGTAATGAAAATGGTTTTAGCTAGGATGTCATGGTGTGCAATTAACTAACACGGACCAGGATCATACATTTATATACTAGCAAATGCTTTGTTAAAATCAATGAAGTTGGCATACAATGTTAAGGTCCATTCATTACTCTGCTTCAAATTTTGCCTTAAGAAAAAGATCTTGTCTGAAATATGCCGTTCCTTTCTAGACCTTTCTTGTCTGTTACGGCGGCGTGAGTCTGCTGCAAAGGCCATTCTGTTCAATGTGGCTTTGATGCGAATTGTGTTGATAACTGTCTTCATCATCCAGTTATTTGTGTCTGTCAGATCAACGTTCTAACATAATGGTAATATTGATAAGAATGTTTTGATGCGATTTCTCAGTTTTAAGTCAACAAATTGGTAAACGATCAAATCGGCGTCAAAATTCCGAATGGATTTGTATTATAAAGTATTGTAATGGGTATTAGTAAAACTCTATTTTATTAGAGTTTTGTTTCATAAATTTCAAGATCCAGAACACAATGGACGTATAAAGGCATGTTATTAGATATACGGGTACATCTGGTTTAAAATAACCACCATAAAAGTTTTACGTTGACACATTTCATGGGGTGCTTTTTGTGTTCCACTGAAAAACATAAGTTCTCTACAAGCCACAAAAGGCCCAAAGGCCACATAGCGATACTCGCATATATTGCTGTAAAAACATATTCCCAACCAAAATGTACTGAATTAATGATGTATGCAATTATAGGGCTTCATACAATACACCAATACTAGTACACAATATCATAAATGCATGCAGATTGTAAATTAGTTCACACTTAATTTAATTCATACATTCTGTGTAATAGTCGAGACACGATTTCAACCTACGAAATCTGTTTTCTGATGTAAGAACAAGTCGACAACTACCGATCCTATAGCTACAGTAATGATGTAAGTACTAAACCTATATCTTGATGCATGTATGATCTCAGTATTTTGAGTTTTTATGTTTTGCTTTTGATCTGCTTTTGATCCAAGTGACTGTGGAAAAGAGTTCCGAGCTCCATGATGGACAAAACAATAAAACAATTCACGACTAATTACGACAATGTTTTCGGCATTTGCATGCTGCGGGGTTTGTGGGAGATTGGTCTCAGGGTTCCGTCTTTGATCTCTTTTGATAATGTGGGAGAATCAAGAAAAAATATCTACATAGGTATATTCCTGTGAACCTGATGAGTTTTCCTCACGATACAGATCACAAGCAGACGACAAATCACACCTTTAATCCGGGTTCTGTCGGAACAGCCTCCAGCTAATGATTCCACGTAATCAGTTTATTCAGCTTATGTAGATCATTGCAATCAACTCGATCTTGAAGTCACAGCTTACACCCAAACATATGACTAAGAGTGCATTTTATTCATGATAATGTTCATCTTATGCAATCAACGTCATTAAACTCAAATCAGCAACGATGCTAATCTTTTCTGAAGTGTTTGAAGTTCCCAGTGATGGAATAAAAATGTTTTCAGGTCCAGATCGACCAGGCAGTCTCAATTTAACAAATATCCCCAAAGTTCTTAGAGGTACAACGTCGTTGTACTTTACGATAACACAGAGACCGCTGCAGTCGTCAGCGTAATCGCTGTATGGTCATCAGTGAGACTGTATTGGACATCTTCTATGTCCATCGTCAGGGAGTACCATCACCAATGGACCTTAGTTAAACGCAGAAAAAGCCTTTTTAACACCACACAACCACTTGTTGACTTCTCTCAGATATTGCTTGGTTTTTACAGTTAGTCGATACTTCCCCTTTTGAGTGAAGCGACTCCGCCATGTCGGACGTTTGAGTTCTGGTATCATCCCGAGCCCGACCATTGTCGTCTCACAAGACGACGGCTGATTTCCGGGATCGATGTTCTTTACCGCTCGAATGTCCCTTTATTTAGAGTTCTAATGATCTAAGTCAACACACGCCCGTCGGTCTGTTTCCACTTGCTTCCTCTGTGTTCTAATGATTTATTTGGAATCACAGAGTCCCATTGTTTACCTTCTCAAATATGACTATATTAATATTATGCTTTAAAGTTATTATATTGATTGTTTTCAGATACCGGATTTTGATTTCTGGTGCAGACTCGACTGCGGTGGCAGGGGACAGTTTCAAATTTATTTTTACAGACTAGCTTAATTAAACTTCAGTGCTATTAAGTAGTTTTTATTTCTTGCATTTGTTGGAATTTGAATGTTTTGAAAATCTTCCTAAGTACTCGGTGTTTTAGGAGGACTCGATGGTCATGACCTTTTTAAGACTGTATTTCTTTTAGAAGAAGAGCTCTGTATAAAAATATAGAAAAAAACCCCCCATATTTAAAAAGTCAACATTTCTGGATTTTCTCTTTCGTTTATAACTGTTTATAGGTAAACGAATCCTATCTTGAATATTTAAGTAGATCTGACGGTCAATTTGTTGACCGCCTAGCCTCCTTAAAGTTCGACACGAGCACTGACAAAGCGGGGTACGGCAGGTCTTAGGTAGTATGGGCATGGGTATGCAATAAGGTGGTAAGACGTAAGTAACACGTCTTCAGGTGGACTTTGTTTCTTTTGTCAGTTTATACGCCCACCAATACAAAAAAAACCTGATAGCAACAATAGGCTTGTTTATAATCACTGTTTGAATATGTGTACATCTTTCCGCCTCCATGGCAACAGAGAAACAATATATTGAATTTCTTATTAGAACCGATAAATTGTCCTTTGGGCTACACTTGTGATAGCCGATATAGATAAATGACAAAATTGTCGTTTTATAAGATAATGGTTTGTTTATTTTCAAAACTCGTTACTTAGATGATTGCTTATAGTCTGAAAAATTGGAATTTAATCATCACTTAATGTTGTGTGGTAGCAATCAGCAAAAAGTTCGTATTACAGATTTCAAATTAATAAAACAGTGATCCTTTTTTTATATCTCCGCATCCCGGATGTGTGAGAGAGCTTCAGTCCAACTGAGAGCAAATAAATCCGATAAAATATAGGGTCTCATCGAGGTATCGCCTGTACACCAGAAAAGGCACTACGTATTATTAATATCACTAGTAAATCTCTATACACGCCTCGTTAAGGCAGGCTACAAGAAGAATAATTAAGAACCAATGAGAGAGAGCAGTGTATCTCGTCACAGGAATCGATAACTAAGCTATACATCTGTGTGATACGCCGGGTTTTATTTTGTTCTTATTTGTATGTAATATATTGATCAAGGACCCCTTGACCACTTGTTAATACATGAACATTGGAAGCGTCCTGAAATCCTAGAATTTACCGGAGAACCATCAAAGTGAGTACTTCTGCTAATTTAGTAATAGTGTCATTGAAAGGTAATTTGAAATCTGAGTTCAGAATTGCAAAGAAGGTGTTGCAGTTCCAATGCTATTTTTACCTAAGGGAATTGCAGATAAAATGGAAAAATCAAAGTTACAGAATTCGATGTAAATATGTTTTGCATGCAAACGTTATACACAAAAGAGTGTAGAATTTTATTTGGAAAGTTTGTACTAACTTTTATAAAACTATGAAATCGATTTGAAATTAGTGACACAGACAAATTTGGCAGATTTCACGCACTAAAAAAAGGGAATCCTCATTGCTGTAAAAACCTTCCTCCTTGAAACAGTTTTGATTTAAGGTCCTCCGATCCTCCGCTTCATAGTATATTTTATCATAACAATGGTATTTATCCTTCAAACTTTATGAATGAAAAGAAATAAAAAGAAAAATTAAGCATTAAATAAAATTGGGTGACTTTGTGGTAGCTTTTAGAATAATTCAATACGTTTTGATTAGAGCGAATTAATGTTTACCGATACTTGTAATCACACCAAGTCACTGATTTCGTCTTTGTCTAATCGGATTATTTGATTTACACACTTTAACAATATTTTCCAAACTGCTATGAAAAAATGCAAATACTTCAGTAATAAGGTTCAGGTATCCGAGCCAAAAATGAATTTCCGATGGGAGTAATACAGGTAAATATATTTATCTCGCGAGATATGACTGCTTTGTTCACCTCCTGTAGGGCTTTTGTATTTGCTAGGGATAATTAGTTACTTTTTATGCATTAAAATGCATTGATCGAGAATGTTGGTATTAGAACTATTGTAGTGACTGGCAAATGTATCTACATCCCATAATACCTTAATTCCTAACACCTGCATAGGTCAAATTGTAGGGGAAAATGTACTTATACATGTATGTACAAAAGAAAGCACGTGGGTATTAAATATTAAGAAAGGTAATTAAGGTCAATGTGTGGTAGGAAAATGTTATAGAAAAAAAAACCATTAGAAGGACTTTACCTACATTGTAAATTCTTCAGTCTTGTCATTATATTTTATGTATATAAAGACTTTAAAGAGCACCCCACGTGGATCTGACTTTTAGACATTGGTCACCCGTACGCAGTTGTATTTATGAATTCGATGCCAGCATGGTTCATTCGTTACCCATTTTCAGTGGTTAGACGTTATATGCTTTGGTGTCATCGAAAATAAACTTGATATAATTGATATGTTCGTTTGTCTATTTTAAGCAATTTGACATATCAATTGTTAACGTAACATATCTCTTCAACAGTTGCTGGGTTTGTATTTGAAAAGGTTGTTATAGGTATTACTGATTTTCTCGTGTATTTGATTTGATGCTTTACTGTTGTAGAACATACTTATACAAATATTTTGATCTTGGGAGTCAAAAGATGAATTTGTTTATATATTGCTACTTTCATACCCATGATTAAACGAGTCTCGTTTTCGATGGATCAGCCATAAAAGTAAATACATTGTAATTGATACCTTATTGATAAAAAAAAATCAGACATTAAAAACGATGTCCTTTTACAATTTGCTTTGGCGCGATAAGAAACATTTCTTGCGAACATGAGCGAAGATTCATGTCATTTGAAGGCATTTGGTGACTTCTTGGTCGAATTTAAAGAACCACGACAGGACGTTCAACAACAATCAGCCAATCAATCATGTGTCAATTCTAGGCAGAAACCTTTTGTTTCGAGTAATAACCTTTATTCCATGATATGTACTTAACTACGCTAAATACAAGTTTTTAGATAAACATTTGAACATATCGTACCCATTTATATAATTTAATAAAAAAGGAAACTCCTTAAAATATTTAACTTTTGGATTTTTCTTAAAACGCAACTGTATTGTTTGTTGAGTCGGGAAACCCTTTACTGACACGAATCCTTTTAGAAATTTGGTTCCTGTGGTTTTTTATGATCCCACAAAACCCGCCTTGACTGTAGAACCCCGTAACAGTTACTTATTGAAATGTCACGGGTATATTTGGGACATTTTATACCTGATTGTTTCTTCACTCATGGAGAATCGCCGATCGATTTTAACACCGCCTCATTGCGAGTGTTTTGTTTGCGGAGTTCAGCCATTAAACTCCCGCCCTCACCATTTTGTTTCCGTGTTGGATAGGATTGATGCTGATCTTCAGCAGACGGCTTTGAACTATTCTATGAACAGGTTTTTGCTTTCTTTCTATGCGTGTTAAAAGCTAATTGTCTGAGCTACAGAAGTGGATTTTGCGGTTTGATTTCGTTCGATGACTTCGACATCAGATCGGGAGAGTGTTTAGGTCGTTATTAAATGGTAAGTATCGACTCTCAGATAATCTTTAATCTCTTTTCTATGCTGATGAAAATCTCGCAAGAGAAACAGAATAGTGATAAATTAATACAGTTTCCTCGTGGAAAACTACTTCATTTTCTGAAGACAAAGGCAATTCTATTTCTGTGCTGATTAATCATCTTTAGGAAAGTTTTCCGACGAAAACATATAATTTATAAAACGCTCATACCCGAGATGATCCATCAGCGCTGTCAATGTCTTGACATGAGCTAGTGCTAATTGTTTCGAGTGATGCTCATACTTATTTTTTGTACATCTCATCGATTTCGACATTGACTAGAAATAGCACATGTACATTTTCTTACTTACAACTATATCCAGAAATAGGTATATGATGAAATCTTTTATTTTTGTGGTTGTTTTAGTTAAAGATAAAATGATCTGCATGTAGAAACATTGCGATTTCTTTGAGATATTCCTTTGATAATGATTTAACTGAGTTTTAATGAATAAAAGTAATGCATATCCCAATAATTACATGTTATCTTAACTTCGGATTATCATAACCCTATAACTAAATTTCTGAATGCAGTAAGTGTTGCTAATTCAGACATTGCATCATATTTGATATACCTATCAGGCTTTTAAATCAAGAACTTGAACTTTATTGGATTTAGAGCGATTTTAATTACAATGTATAGAAGAAAAAGCCAGTTTCGACAAAATAGTTTAGCATTACGTAAGGCTGATGTAAAAACTCCATAAATCATGTCAAAATCCTTTTTCTAACGTGGAGGTTTGCTCGTAAATATCTGAGCTCAGCTGTTGAGCCAATTCCTGCTGTAATCAGGCCTAATTGATGCTAATTATAGTCACGGGGGAAGGACGTGCGTTCTGAGAAACTGTTTGGATTTTTTACATAGAGACTGAGCACCAGGGCCATTATTTGTCAGTTGTTATTAACACACTTATGGAACTCTGAAGAAACAAATCACTCTCTTGTCATCTGACTGTTATTTCTCACATTGATGTCATTTTCAATCAGAATGGGCTCAAATAAGTCGATATTTTATCTTAAGTATAAACAAAAAAAATATATTTCGCCAACCCAAGTATGATGATTTTCCCCCTTCTGTCGCACGGCAATTCACATCCGAACTAAGTACAAGTCAATGTTACGCAAGCTGCTCCGCAAAATCCATACCGTTAATGGGTTTGTCAATTAAAATGTCAGTTTCCACGCTAATACAAATTGCCGTCTGTTTGCTGTTGCTGCCGTGGCCTGTGTTAATATTGCATGAAATGCTCGTTAAGCATAGTACTCCGTGATATACCCGGTGATGGGTTATTGTGTCCCAAAGAGTTTGGGTAGACCTTTAATGACACTGAATCAGACCTTCGCTACCGACTGACCAGTGATGTTAAACAACTTTATCTAGAATTTCTTAATCTACTGGATGAATGAAAACGTAATGGATTTCCATTTTTTCAACGCTAAAATAAATATATTTGAAATCGCGTCTACGTACTTGTGGAATGCACGTATTTGATGCTAAAAATCTTCATTTCCCGACACTCGTCAAAATTAATGTTAATTCGATGTCGTTTGGAACATCTATCAATGCATTTATTTAAATTCACATATGGTTTGCTCTCAAGATTAATTGGAAAAGTTTTTGATGATATAGTGTTCAAATTTTTAATGCTAGTATTTAAAAAAACCCGAAACAAAAACAAATAAGTCATATACACTGTCTCAGTTCATTTTTGTAAATTCATTAATAAACATTTTTACCTATTATAAGAACACATTTTAAAGATCAACACTGTCTTTTAAAAGTAATTAATTTCTTTACTGTTTTCATCATTGCGAATCGACAAAAGTAAAAAAAAAAGTATGTAAGAATTTATTAATAAAAAAAATCTGACATTTCTTATTATACCTTTTTTATCTTCTCTGAACACTTTGCTCAAATGCTACGACAAATCTCTCGAGTGCTTTCATGTTGTTTACAATTCTAATTACTGGTAGACATTTCCACCATCTTGACAAAATGGAGGAACCGTATCTTGGAATATTTAACGAATTTAAAGGTTGGGATACTTATAATTAGAGAAATAAGCGAAAAGTGTTGCAGTTGAATCCGGGACATACTTCATCAGAACGCTTTATACAGTCACCGCTGGGGGGGGGGGGGGGGGGGGGTAGTAATAGCGCCACGGGGTCTGCATATGTTTTGAGATCGTATTCCTTCAGAAAGTGCAAGAAAAATAGGAATAAGTACAAATCAAATCTAAAAGTATACCCACGTTGGTGGCATGCATCTAGTAAGTAAATATTTGCGAGGTCTGTAACTTACAATGAAGATAATAAGAAATCATAACAATCATTTCAGAAGACAAATGTTATTCGATTCTTCTCGTTATTAAAGACGACAGGTTCTGATTATTATCAGGAAAACTTTTATGATGGAATAGAAATTACGCATGCGTTCATTCGAGTCCAATAGTTATATGATATTGTCCATATCAACTTATTCGGATATTTCTGATAAATATTTCAATCTTAGTCGCCAGCCATGCCTAACAATTCCTCGGGGAAAATCGGGTGAACGCGCTGTTTATTGAATTCAGTAATTTTTGGCTCACTATATTTACCAACCCCGGAGAGTGAAGTGTGTTAAATTTTACCATTTTTATTTTCGGGTTAAAATATTTTAGAACCATAAAATAGGAACAACTGAAGTTAAATTGTAATTTTTCTATCAAATATTTAAGTGGATATGTTAGAAAATGAGGGACTAGTGCGCGTTTTTGTACACAATAAATTAGTTAAATCAATTTAATCAATTTTAAAACAATAGTTACCCACAATAGGCGGTCTGTAAATTGTTTTTAAACACGTTTGGAAATGTATCGCTGTCTTTCTAACCGAATTTCCTCACAGAGTCATAGTTTTTTTAATTTGCTATCCTTTTGTTAAGTTCTTAGCAAGATTAATCTTAAATAATTGGTCCTTCACAGAATCTCGCGACAGTCCCTCAAATTTAGTCATTTCTTGACTTTAGTAGTTAATAATGATCGTTTTTTATACAAGGTATCTCCGTTTTATATGTGAGCATGATTTATGTACATGTGTGTATGGGTACGATCGGGTTACTAAAGGCTTAGCATAAATTCTAGATCTAGACAAAGTGCTTTTTTCAGCTGTTGCCCTTGTCCATTTATTCAAAATCAGAGCCTGTTTATGACGTGGTTCTGTAGGTTCTGTATAGCTTGTATACCCGGCACTGTCCACGCATCCTATCATGTATAACTTAATGTTTGATCATTAGAGTGATCTACTCAATAGAAGGATTGATTTGTTACTAAGGCGGCTCCAAGGGGGTTTCAGTGAGTGTCTCTTAATATTGCAGTCTTTGGCGAACATTGTTGCTCGATGTCATTAAAGTTACGCAGCAATATCACATTTTAGACTTCCCCGAGGAAGGTCCACTTAGATCAATTGAAAAACGATAGCAAAGGAGTAGGTATTATTATAATTTCCAGGGGGACGATTATGATACGTCTCTGATAGCAGAATTCGAGAATGATGCAGCAACAGTCGTTGGTTTGTTCACTCTCGGTCCCTGATGTACAATATTTGATGCATTCATATGGCACTTTTTGCAGAGTAGTTCCGCAAGGATAGAATTAGTCAACCAACCTCTCGTTGAAATCTGCGTTGGCGTTAATTGACCACCTCAAAGCTGTAATAACTTTTATCAGGGTGCTATGATATTTTAATCAAGAAAACATATACTCTGCATGTTGCATTGATTGGAGGAAGCATGCACATATTGTTTAAGATGTCGTACGATCGGGAGCGTGTTTTTTGTCCTCTCTCTTCTGTCTGAAAACCTTTAAATTTGGTTGTAGATAATTTTTGACGCCGCTTACATGTCAACTCTTTGAGGTTAGCTCATCAAAATAGATTGTTAATGTTAAGAATATTATCTTGATTATGCTCAATTCGAAAACGCAGTGTTTGTCTATCTATTCTTAAACAATTTCTCCGTGAATTTCTAGTTTTTGTAGAAAAATAGTGCCCTTTACTAATTTTGTAACAAGTCATTGTGTACACAACCATTTCAAACAGTCTAGACTGAAAATTCGTGAGGAGCAATATCCTGGAACTTTTCACAACTTTTACATGTCGGAAAGTGTGGTTCATTATTATAACGCTCACGTGTTAGGTCTTAATTTGATTAAGAAGACTATATCCTCAACGCATCACTGTTGCGATTTAATGGCATGGTTTTAATGTTTTTTTCCGGACTATCCTTGGTTCGCCTTTGAGAAAATAGTTTTGTTTGTATTCAGTGACATCTTGATCATAAGGACGTTGTTTAATTGTTGGGCGTTGATGTATTGGAAGCCAGGTAGTCAACAATCGCACCAAACAATCTTATATTGAATTTACAGTTTGCCACAATTGATTTAGCATTCTGATACATCATTGATTTTCATTTTACGCCAGATGTAGTTAAAATTTACAAAAGTTTTAATGCTATCTAAAGGTGAGTGTTGTGTTTGACTTGTTTGCGTAAGTCAAATAAAAACGAAGAGGTGACTATCTTTCAGGACAAATGCAATTATAAAGTATGTATTATTTAATCATAAGTTTAACAAGTGCTCTCTTTTCTCCTTCTCTCCACTACCTCTTGTTCTTAAACTGGTATTAGAGACGTTTTGGTTGTTTTCTTGTATCACATCAGCTGTAAATTGGTTGATTGGCAATAATTGGACGGAAGTTAAGAACCAGAAACAAACAAGAAGAGATGTTAACGGTAAATTTACATTTGAGAATTCGTTTATGCTGTGGTGGCACAGAGAGGCAATTCTTTTAATTTCGTTGGCAAGTGAAACCCTGGAGATCTACTTAAAGATTCTTGCTTACAAATACATCAAGGGAAAGATAATCTTTCTTGGTTAAAAACCTGAAATTTATAAATTTGAATATTTTGTCTTGGCATATAAAAACATTTTAAGTGAAAAACAGATTTCAAGGGTATAAAAGGTAGAGTTTCGTTATTCTTATCTCCGACCTTCCTAATTACACTACATATATTTCTTCAATGAAAATGAATAACATTCTAAGTGTATCTATTACGATATACTGGTGTGAAAATAAAAATTGAAAATTTTTTAAACATTGGATGGTTTCCTTTCTTCTATGTTTGATAAAAGAATCCATGTTGCATCAGTTTTTGACATTTTTAAAAAATGAATAAAAGGTTTTGGACAGAGAGAATAACATTTATCAAACTATTGTAAGATTTGCTCAGGTATTAAAAAAAAAAATTCAACATTTGACTAGCCGACATCACAATTTTGATCTATCACCAATAATGAAATCAAACTTGTCAGTCAAAGAATGTTTCTAGAAATGAATTAATTTAACTGTTGGTATTATCTGTTTTCAAGTTATATAATTATGCCCCCTTCGAAGAAGGGAGGGCAAATTGCTTTGCTGCTGTCCGTCTGTTTGTCGGTAGGTCGGTCGGTCGGTCCACCAATAGTTTCCGTTCATTTTTCTTCGCAGAAGTTGAACGTATTGAAATAAAATTTGATATACAAATGTATTACGATAATATCTAGGTTAAATTTGATTTTGGGTACGATCTTTCAATTTTTCACAGAGTTATGTCCCACGGACATAAAAATATCCAGTTATTTGTAGTTTCCGTTTATTTTCTTCGTGGTTGTTTCTAAGGGAGGGGCATAAGTGTTTCACAAACATCTCTTGTTTTAATTTGATGTTGCCAACAGTTATGGATGATAAGAATTTTCAGAACAGTTGCAGAATCTCGACCCCGCCGACATGCGGGCAATCGGTTTTTAGAACGCAGTTCGCAGTTCGCAGTTCACAATTGAATAGTGAACTGCGTTCTATCTAGAACGCAGTTCGCAATTCAAAATTTAGAATTCATATTCGCATTTCGCAATTGAATAGTGAACTGCGTTCTATCAAGAACGCAGTTCGCAATTCAAAATTTAGAATTCATATTTGGGGCCCGATTGCCTTATATGCAGTTGAATAGTGAACTGCGTTCTATCTAGAACGCAGTTCGCAATTCAAATTGTTGAATAGTGAACTGCTTTCTATCTAGAACGCAGTTCGCAATTCAAAATCTAGAATTCATATTTGGGGCCCGATTGCCTTATATGCAATTGAATAGTGAACTGCGTTCTATCTAGAACGCAGTTCGCAATTCAAAATCTAGAATTCATATTTGGGGCCCGATTACATTTTTGGCAGTTCGCAATTGAATAGTGAACTGCGTTCTATCTAGAACGCTGTTCGCAATTCAAAATCTAGAATTCATATTTGGGGCCCGATTGCCTTATATGCAATTGAATAGTGAACTGCGTTCTATCTAGAACGCAGTTCGCAATTCAAAATCTAGAATTCATATTTGGGGCCCGATTGCCTTATATGCAATTGAATAGTGAACTGCGTTCTATCTAGAACGCAGTTCGCAATTCAAAATTTCGAATTCATATTTGGGGCCCGATTGCCTTATATGCAGTAGAATAGTGAACTGCATTCTATCTAGAACGCAGTTCGCAATTCAAATTGTTTAATAGTGAACTGCGTTCTACATGTGTATCTAAAACGCAGTTCGCAATTCAAAATTGAGAATTCATATTTGCGGCTTGATTGCCTTATATTCAATTGAATAGTAAACTGCGTTCTATCTAGAACGCAGTTCGCAATTCAAAATCTAGAATTCATATTTGGGGCCCGATTGCCTTATATGCAATTGAATAGTGAACTGCGTTCTATCTAGAACGCAGTTCGCAATTCAAAATTTAGAATTCAAATTTAGGGCCCGAATGCTTTATATGCAATTGAATAGTGAACTGCGTTCTATCTAGATCGCAGTTCGCAATTCAAAATCTAGAATTCATATTTGGGGCCCGATTGCCTCATATGCAATTGAATAGTGAACTGCGTTCTATCTAGAACGCAGTTCGCAATTCAAAATTTAGAATTCATATTTTTAGAATTCATATTTGGGGCCTGATTGCCTTATATGCAATTGAATAGTGAACTGCGTTCTATCTAGAACGCAGTTCGCAATTCAAAATCTAGAATTCATATTTGGGGCCTGATTGCCTTATATGCAATTGAATAGTGAACTGCGTTCTATCTAGAACGCAGTTCGCAATTCAAAATCTAGAATTCATATTTTGGGCCCGATTGCCCGACATGCGCATATATATACATTTAGGTAAGTTGGACAGCAGACTTTATTACGTTATGACGCCTTAGTCTATCAGCGAATTGTTTCAGTGTAGTCTCTATGTTTATATCACAGTTTCAAGAAATGTTTCGCACAATACGCATATGCCAGCGCGACTGCTAATTATTATGTATCTGTAATAATTGATCTCTCGCTGTGAATGAGGAAGAAGCATGGGAAGATGTATGCAAATATCAAGCTGTCTTCAGGATTAATTTTTTAGGGGAATTGTACAATAACATTTCCAGAATTACGTAAGGAATGTTTACAATGAAAATTCTGAAAAACTAAATTTACAACGCAGGAGAAAATATAAGGACTTGCAGAGACTACAGAAGCTCTTGAGATGCGGAGGTCTGTAACCCGATGACGACAGCAGCTGGCGCAAGTCCGAGAGGAAACACCTGTAGCATTGATTTTAATGTTCCAGCTTTGTTGTATAAGGTCACGGTGTATTTATTGCTATTTTTTAATATCCCATAGGCTATTAAATCTTTTGATTACTGCATCAAATGACCATCACGTGGTTCATTGTAATGACTTCCAATTTGTATGATTGACAGAACAGTTTCCTCTGGTTTGTAAGCGTCGATGAAAATCGATTGAGCAAATTTCATACTACGTTTTGCAACCGCAAAGATTGGAATAGTTGCTTTCCGTTCGCCCGTCTGTCTGCGCAAAAAAACTGATTGCCACTCATCGATGTTATGGCTAAATGACTGTGTTAATTTTATCATATCTGCTTACTACAATTTCAATTGTATTTTGTAAGACAGCAGGCAGAAATCCCGTTCCCACTCGACCAGTTTTGATCGGATACACGAATAAAATTCTGAAAGGATCAGAAGCGCTTAACGACTCAAATACGGCGACCTTCCTTAAAGAATTTACTCTGTGTCAAAGTCATATACGCGATATTTGTAAAGTTATTCAATGTATTTCTTTGCATTTCATTCCTTTGTATATGGAAAATATGTAGAAGATTTGTATAGTTGTTTACTTATATATGAATACCTCTATCACAATCTAAAGAATCGCAAAATCCGTCTCGCTGTTTGGTTGTGGGTGTATGAGGGTGGATAATTAGAAACATGCGTATCAAATATAGAAAACCTTGGAATCAACCCTCAACAGATTGTCATTCCACAATCTAACATTGCCTATACGTGCTGGGCGTACCCAAAGACGTTGCTTCATAATTCAAAAGATACCGGTATTCAATAGTAATACAATACAGCTGATTTAAATATTAAGTCAATTTTATGGGCAAAAAACTTCAAAGCATTCAGCTTCTTTATTTTTTTCTTTCTTTAAGAATCTTATATCCAATACCAGATTATGTTAATCAACTGATTACTTTAATTTTGAAGTCAATAATAGACAAAAGCGTCAGGATCGACTTTTAATCACAGGATACGTTGACTTGTTGTGCATTGTTCGTAGAATAATGCAACTTTTTGATAATAATCAATCCTTATATTTTCATTTCTGTCGGGGCTAGTGCGTCAAGTAATGAACGATGCTATCAAACTGACGATGTACATTGACATCAGGCTACATTCCCCGATGAACTTTATAATTTTCTACTTCTCTCTTGTTCATAGAAAGACACGATCAGACATTTGTGATTCTTAGATAACACACAGTCTGCCTGCACTTCCTGTGTGTGCTTGTATATAACGCAAGATACTTGTGTACTTTTAGCAAGGAGAAGAAAGCTTATATCATTTTGTATATCTAATGACGTGAAGCATTTTGTAAATAACACACAGCTTTAGGGATTTTATCAGAATTCAACAGATGTAAAGGGATGCGCACTTAGGACTTCCCATACAACCTCAAGATCTGTTTCAAATATCTCTTTCACCATTGTCTCTTTTCGATGATCTCTTTGGTCTCGGGTACTGTGTGGACAGGTTTTCCAATTTCCGCCGGTTGTTTACGGAGATATTAAGCGCCGTCAGACAAACGGGAGTTGACAGTTATCAATAGCGATTTCGGATTTGATGAATAATAGCACTAAGAGTTCGGCTTAACTATCCACTTGCACTGATTTTTTTATAGGACTTGTGGCGCCACCTGTTGTTAACGAGACCGTAGTGTCGGGAACGGAAGTGAGGATTTCGTGGGTGATCACGGAGAGTAATTTTACCGCCGCCGCCTTCCGGATCTACTACGAAGCGTCTGAGCGCCAGGAAAGTGTGACTAGGACCCTCGATGGTGGCCTCCGGTCCGTGACGCTGCACCACCTCTACCCGGTGACCACCTACAAGTTCTTAATGGTCACGATCGCGGAGAGTGGACTCTTCAGTAACGCCAGCGAGTCGGTGGAGTTCACCACCGCCGATCCAGGTAAGTCAATCTTCGGCCACACCGGCGGATTTAGATTAACTACTCATCCAAGTGAGTCGATTTAAGTTATAATCCAGGTGACGGTTTCGGTTTGATCCATTTAGCAAGATCTAAGAATAAGTTTAGAAACGATAACGAAAGAGTTTTAACTTAAAACTGACGAACTCATAACTTCTTAGTGACCTTTCTTTGGGTGTATTTGTGTCCCCACTCCCTCCTTGGACTTATAACAAATTTATATTCTGACCTCAAAGTACATGTTTGTATTGTGAAACGAAATATTTGTTCTTTTATTACACAATTTAACAGACGGAATTCCTGAAAAACTCTACAAGTTGTTTTAATTCATGGTATTCACTTACATGTACATGTAATACTTTCTAGACCTGTGGTTGTAGTCTATCGACGTATAATAGCTTCTTTAAAGTTACCAAATGCATATTACAAATGTAGAAGCTAAAGATCATAATTAAAAAGAGCGTAAACTTTTGAAATCTTATATTTTTACATTTGTAAATTTAAATTCTATTGTTTTCTAACACTGCATTATATACATGTAAATGAGTCAGTTTTGACAAATTAGATTCCAAATAGAGTGTATCCTGTGGATGCCCTGGGCTACAGTAGACGAGGTTTTATAATAAACAGGATCACACCTGCGGGTGTTATACGTTAATCATTCATAGAGCAGGATTCCCGGAAGGGGACTGTTTGCGTTTCTCTACCAGCTGTTGCTAGGTATATACTGAGAGGAACATCCGGTAACGAGATATATAACACATGCACCAAAAACTTGATACTAGCTCCCCCGGATTTCTTCATTGCCTCTATGTATTTTCATTAATTATTGAATAAAAGATATTAAACTATTCTTTTTTCTTTCTCGTGGTTTACTACTCACCTTTCCATTGTTTTTTTTCCCAAGTTTCTTTTAATAAAATAATTGAACATGACGGATGTTACAGTAATTGGGTTTCAACACAACATCATTTTTATCTGCATGTAGGAGACACAGCCCAACGTGGATTATAAATTGATTAACGTTGATGTTTGGGTGGAAGAAGAATAAAGTATTTTACATCTACATGTAATTAGACAGGATAGCAAAATTACTAACAATATACTAGCTTACATTGTTATCCTGTATTCTTGAGTCATTTAGAAGAATCGTAGGCCAGTATCGTATATACATATATTATATAAATAGTGCCTGTTTGGGAGGGTAAGAATTGAAATTGACACCCCGAGAAAACCATTGTCAACATCCGCTTTGCGTCGGTTGACAATGGTATTCGAGGGGTGTCAATTTCAACTCTTACCCTCCCAAACAGGCACTATTTATTTTATTCTACTGAATGTCTTAATTTTAAAGAAAACTTTACTGACTATATATAAAAATGAAGTGAATTCTCTGGCGAACCGTTCGCGCACGTAACAATTCGTTGTGTTACCAGTTAACAAGTGCGTTGCTAACGCTGAGGGTGATAGAACGGATTATAAACTGCGTCTAAACCAATCAGATTTCACTTTGTAACATGAAAGTATAATAAAATCAATTATTATACTTTCATGTTAAATACTGAAATCTGATTGGTTTAGACGCAGTTGATATTCCGTTTATTAACCTCAGCGTTAGCAACACACTTAGCAACGGATAACACAACAAATTGTTACATGCGCGTAAATTATGCGCGTACGGTTCGCCGTGGAATTCACGTCATTTCTATATAAAATCAGTAAAAAAATCTCTAAAATTAAGACATTCAGTATAATAAAATAAATAGTGCCTGTTTGGGAGGATAACAGTTGAAATTGACATCCCTCAAAAACCATTGTCAACCTCCGCTTCGCGTCGGTTGACAATGGTTTCCTCGGGGTGTCAATTTCAACTGTTACCCTCCCAAACAGGCACTATTTATAAAATATTAATTCACAATTCCTAATACACCATTGAGAAAGCAAAACCATTTTGTTTTGTTAGGTAAGAAAATAGGATTGACTGTTTTATGCACATATATAAGCATTCACACTAATATTGAGAATTCAATTACAAAATTCTGGTTAAGTTTATACTTTTTCCCACGGTTAGTAAGAGAATGACACTGCAGTTTTTCGACGAATCGAATGACAACCATGGCAGAGAGGGTCGTTTGTCGCTTAATATTATTAATGGTGACTCCATGAGAGGCTTTATTCTGCTTAGTCATGTCCGGTAACGTTGTTATGAAATCATCCTCTAATTATTAGTCACATCAAACATGTTATAAAGCAAGAAAATTGCCAATAAATACATGACTTAAGAGCATTTTCCTATTTCTTTTTATAGAAAATATAGTATTTTTTAGACAAATAGTCTGTTCATAATACTTCGTGTCTTCATAATCTTTGAATATTGACACGTTAATATTATTAGATATATACTGTGTCATATCTGTCTCCACAACAAAAAATTTCAAAACAATTATAATCGTAAAGTATGGTGGCATATCTCTGCCCCTTGTGTGCAGGTTATTTTTCTACTAATTATGTCGACATGCAAGATAAATATGTTGACATGCAAGATAGTTATGTCAACATGCAACATAACTATGTTGACATGCAAGAAAACTGCAATCAAATAAGAGTTATAAAAAATCTCAAATATCGCCAACATGTGACATCCAAGATGCTAGATACGCTACCTATTGATGTCAAAATGCAACTTATTTATGTTATCATGCAACTTCTTTATGTTAACATGCAACTTATTTATGTCGACATGCAAATTATTTATGTCATCATGCAAGTTAGTTATGTTAACATGCAAGATAAATATGTTGACATGCAACATATTTATGTCGACATGCAACTAAGTTATGTTGACAAACAACTTATAAGTTATTTATCTTGCATGTATAAGTTGCATGTCGACATAAAAAGGTGGCATCTAGCATCTTGGATGTCACAGGTGGGCGATATTTGAGATTTTTTGAGATTTAAGATCTTGCATGTCAACAGAGTTATGTTGCATGTCGACATAATTATCTTGCATGTCAACATATTTATCTTGCATGTCGACATATTTGATAGAAAAATAACTTGCACACAAGGGGCAGAGATATGCCACCATAGTAAAGCAAGGTTCATTGTTTGTTTGTTTTTTTTTTAAAACTTTTTCTTAATCATATGCATATTATTTTTCATTGACTAAATGTCTTTACGCGATATTCAAAATAATAGATAGCAATCTTATCTAAGCTAATTTTAATATTATTTTAAAATTGACAACGTTATTGAAACTGGCAGCTAAATCTTAAATCGTTTCAATAATTTTAAAATCAATATATCAAAGTAAATTTTGAGCAGATATCCTTTGCGTTTCTGTTGTCGAGATTTGATGACCAGTTTCCTTTTAACATCATTCAATAAATTAAGTTAATTATGATATCATAACAGATGACATAGACTTTGCACGCGATATTTTACAGTAATAGACTCGACGAATAATAAAAGGCTAAAGAAAAATATGATCAATACAATCCTACAATAAATATTGTTATTTTGTAGAAGGAATAAAAAAACAGTTGGCTACAAGAAAATTCACGACAGATTAACACAGCAGTATACTTGTGTAACCTTATTGCTCTCCGCTTTTTTTTTTACACTTAATGGAGATCCTTTAGTTATTTTTCGAAATTTGATTGAAGGGTTGTTTGCTTGATGTTCACCTATTTTAGACAATTTTGTTAGAAATTACATACATGGTACAATACTGAGTTTATGTGAATGATTTTTGGAATCTGTGAGTTATTTTAAATTTAATATAACAAACGTTTCTTGTTTCAGAGGAGACAGGTCGTGTTCGAGTCGACACATATGGCTTACGACCGGAGGAGGTCATTTTTATTCTGATAGTCGTTGCCGTGTGGATCGTTGCCATGGTGCTTTTTTACAAACAATGGGACAGTATTCGGATTCTCCAGCCCAACGAACCCCGGTATAAACACAATCCGAAAAACCTCGAGAGTATACGAATAGTGAAGAGACCACAGGATAGTGTGATTTATAAAAACTACAGCCGGAAGTTGTCTATCACGATGGATGAGAGAGAGAAGCGGCGGTTACAGAGAATGAACACGGAGCCAGTGCTCCCCAGTGTGTCTCGCTTGAGTGCACTACCCACAATTCACATGGAGGAAGCAACGACAGAAATGTGACGTCATTTTCTTTTTCGATAAATCATTCATATTATATGTCGTCATCTTTACCGAGGAAGACTTTGTTATCCATTGTAAACAGTAAGGGAAAACTGGGTTTTGTCGCCGTTTTTTTTATCATTTTGTTCAAAAGTGATGTTTAGTTTTTGATCTACAGAGAGAAATCTGATGATTTTATATGACAATTGACGCGTCAGTTCTGTTGGGATTTTGTAAATCATTTACAACTGGCTTGTGTCAAAAGGCAGATAAAAGGAAATTTCATGAATGGACTCATAATTCCGTACAATGCAAACAAATATACACAAGCATTTGTACGTAGAGAAGGAATGCATTTCGTTATGTCTCTGAACTATTGCTGATATATTATTTTTGTACATTTTCATTGAGGATGACTGCGATTGTCTGAATTTTGTTTATTCATTTTTATGGTTTTAGGTTCTTTAAGGATCAAGATATTGGTGAACCAAGTCCTCTTCCACCCCACCTCTCCATGGGATGTGGGGCTAAGAAAGTCTGATCATTTTACCCCCTGTTTTTACTTTTGCTGTCTCGAGCAATGCAAAACCCGAACATGATACTGCGACTTCTGCCATGCATTTTGCCTGATAGGAGAATTTCCTATCGATCAAATGAAGCAGTCAGATTTGAGCGAGTAAATCGCGTGCAGGTTTCAAGCTAATCACCAGCCAATATAATTATACTGAACGTAATTAAATCCACTTGATCCGTGATACATTTAAGTGCATACTCCTATGCAGACATGTACACGCAGTGGCCTGTCCAGGTTATAAACGCACGATACTTACCACCAGTAAAAGTGCAATCAACCGCCAGGAGGTGCATATAAAACGTGCAATGATGGAGACTCAACAAGACCCCCCCCCTCCCTCCCCTCTCTCTCTCTCTCTCTCTCTCTCTCTCTCTCTCTCTCTCTCTCGTTCGTACGCGTCGCACTAATTTTTTAAGTGTCAAATCTTAAAATTCTGATAAGAATATATTTCAAGTCTTATGAGACATTGTTTCCTGAAGTTGTGTTAGAGAATTGTATACATGTATGCTTGGTTTTATTTTTTAACGTTCAAATTGATTGTCCATCGTATTCAATTGCAGTGTAAACATGTAATGGCAGAAAATGGAAGTATTATTATAGCCATTATTAATTTGGATCATATACATGCAACCATCATCAATCAAAGTACTGAAGAACTGACGGGAGTTGATTTTATCGATGTTTATTTACTTTAAAATCAATGATATGTTATTTTGCATGACAAGCTTTAAGTACAGGTAGTTTAATCTATATTTGAATTACGCACATTTTATAATATTATTATTTTCGGACTTTTTCGACACAAGAATGTTGATAAAACCCCATATGAATTTAAAGATAGAATAAATTCAATCAAACTATGTATCAGTGATAGAAATATTTCTGGAAAATTTATGGATCCAGGCAGTATTGAACCCTCGTCTCGTTCAACCAAACGCTCGGCTGTCGCCGTTAATCTCCGACAATCAAGAGAGACTCTCTACTTGTCGGAGATTTACGGAGACAGCCGTGCGTCGAGTTGAACGAGACTATATTGAACTCTGGCGTAAGAATACATACAACTACAAAAAATATCTAAATTGTTCGTACCATTTAAAATCTGACTATTTTCAAGGTATTTATGAATAAGTTTCCTTGAAAAACAATGCTTTTGGCATACATTATTTCGAATTTATCAATTATTCTCAAGAACTAAGTCTTTCAGCGGCGATGATTTGTACTGTGGTCCAAACACTGTTTCACTTTCGGTTTGTCAGAGTAACTGCATAGAAGAGTTGACTAAAATCAACTCCCCAAAAGTAAATGTACGTTTGATTCCTTTGCTAAGTTCGACAACTCTTAGGTCGTTGTTTAACGCATTTCATTTGCGTCGTTGATAATCTATTATGTATAAACAAAACAAAGAAACGTTGTACGGTGTTAATGAATTTTTGGATTGTAACATATAGTGGGATGGGCTGACAAAATATTTCGCCTGCTTTTCAATGTAAAAACTGACTTCAAAAAGTTTAAACTCCTGTATTTTGAACAAGTTTTTTTTTTGTAGGCAAATTGTGTTCATTTAAAAGAAGCTATTGATAGAAGTTTAAATGCATCCTCAAACTATTACGGTACGAGTTTAGGTGTATTTGTTCATGAACGGTAATTTACTTAACGTTTGTGAGGCTATTGCATTCCATATTGATTGCCATCAAATATTTTCCTTATGTTGTGCCTTGTACATAAATTACATACGTTTTCTTCCGTGAAACTCAGATAAGTAAATAATTCATGACCACCCATCAAGAAATCTACTATAGAAACCACCATCTTAAAACGTTTATTATCCTAATTTTTGACACCTTATCCAATATTAATAAACGACTGTTACATGCTGAATACGCTATTTCATTTAATTGTCATTTTAGTGTTGTATTTTCCATTATCACACGTGGTTATCACGTGATCTGTAAAATGGCGACCGCTCCAAAGTTTTACGTTTTTTTTGTATGAAGGGAGAATTGTAACATGAAACTGTTGTTATAAATATCAATAAATTGTTATACTTGTCTATACGTTTATGTTGTTCTTTAGTTATAATTACTGATCACGACAAAGGGAAGGAAACATTGTAAATCATGTCGGAATATCACCATAAACACATTCATCATTTGGCTGAAAACTTATTTTAATTTTTTGAACTGACTTCTTATTGTCATTTTCCTTTGCATTGTGTTTTTCGGTCATTTGCATTTGATACAGAGAAATGGAAAATAAAGAATACTATTTCATTTCAGATAAATGTAGATTGGAAATTGATAAATAAATAAAGATGATAAGATTTCGAAAGCTAACAAATAGAAGAAAGCTAACAAATAAATGGTTGACGGTTTGTTTGTCATTTTTTCATACACAATTTTATTGATTAAACTGCAAATGCAGACATGTCATAATCATGTGTAGCTACTGTCACAGGCCACTTCATCATGATGGCTTGAGAACTGTACTTAGTATGGGAATGCAATCTTCATTCCTTTTTCACATCCTTGTATTGCGGAAATGTTAAGTACGAAAAAATTAGTCGTCAACTCAGAAAGCTTAAACTGTTTAAGTAATTTGATACACAGGATAGAACAATTTAAAGGGACTTAAAATGGTTTTTGAAAAATCGTATTCATCAAACTAAAAAAATGAAACTGAAAGTAAAACGTACAGAATCCTCAAACCTGAATCAATCCATAGTAATAACATGTAACAGGAAAAAGTGAATTAATTGTATGACGAAATGAATTCAGCTTGGACGGACGTCTCCGTTGTGTGACAAAACTTGTGGACCGTGATAAGGTATAATACCCCCAATCATTTTGTTAACACGTTTAACGATACATTGTACCTGTATTCAGGACGTACCTGTGAAACAGGCCTGTTTTTTTAAGATGTAGATTGGCATATTGTAAGATGTAAGACAGGGTGAAGATAGTGGGCCGTGATACGAGGCTATTATGTTCTTATTCACCAGTTCAACCGAACATAAATTATTTATAAAATAAAACGCAAACACATAATTTATAGGACGAGCTCGCATGCGCGAACGCAACAGGCTTTAATAATCATATGCATGTATATAGTACAAATTTAAGTATATGGCTCTTTATCTCTTTACCTTCATGTACAAACATACTCATTCTACAGAAGGAGAAAAAATCATGTAAAAACAAAACTGACAGAAATTCAATGTTATAATTTGGAAGGGGTGGGTGGGGATAGTACCTTGCAAAGTTGCATCGAACTTCTTATAACTTAAAAAAAACCCGAATCCTCAAAGAATGATTCCTTATTCCTTATTTAAAAAACCCAACGATGACCAAAAGTGGCATATTCACAAGATGAGCAGAATATTCCCCTTTCTCTCAACATCTAAACCTTAAACACGAGGTAATGATTTCACAATCCAGTAGAGGCCTCATTCTTCATCCTTGTGAAGCAGTCAGTTTGTCTGGTAATTGCTCTTAATCAGACATGAAGATTTTTAAAGGTAAATGCAGAATCACTCTGTGCGCATTGATCCGCCTAAATAAACCAAAATTCTGCAATAGATTTTCAATCCAAAATTGAACTATAATATTTATTTGGTTATTTTGAACTAAATTATTTTTTAAAAATGACAATGTTATAGACTTTGTGTATATGGAGCCACTTGCCATAATGCGGAGTGTCGTTATTTTCCTTCAATTTGTCATGGAAAGTACTATACAGACTCCAGGAAAAGTTAGGAACATTTATATCATTTTGAGGTCGATTTATGAAACAAAAACAACTATAATAATTATAGTTTGCTAACCGTTTCTATTTTTGAATAAATACTTTAAAACTTAAGCATATTGACAATTTTACATAATTTTAATTCGAGTATTAACGCGGATCGGAAAGTGAATGATTTTGTAGATCACTGGCTCAAACTGTGTTAAGATACAATATTTCTAATGGCATTCATGTTGAATGTGTGTACAATGTTTGCCAGTGACCAAGAGTGGTGGCTGTATTTGCTACGGGCATGAAGAACTACCATACACCATTTTCTTAATAAGTTCAGAGATTTTAACTTAGAGATCGACTGAGTTATCGAAGGAATACGGAATCATTCTTTGAGTATTATGAGGTGATAATTTAGGTCGTAGACAAATCCATTAAAGCCCTCAGCCCCTCGGACTTTATTGGATTTGACCACGCCCCGACCTAAAATTTACCTCATAATACTGAAAAAAATCCTTATTATGTATAAATCCAGATTTTACAGCACGCCAATTGCCATATACATTTATGTTGCCTTTCCTATTGTTGTCGTGGTATGTGGTCCTTTCGGATTGTTGTCCTGTTGTGTACAGTGTTTTTTACCTCTGGAATCACGTTTGAGTACCGGTTACGATGTCCTGATACTGCAGAAAAATGGCAGGAGAACTCGGAAAGCTATATTTGTGACGGCGACACCGTGTATCATTGTATGCAAAACAGGGAGGGGCGTTATGTGGTCTTCTGTGCCTCCAGCATTTGGATACAACCAGGTATCTACTTTCGATATCATGTTTTAATGTGTCATTGAACGTTCTTTATACATATTAGATTGGTTTAAATCATCATCATCCCTCAAATTATAATAGAACCTTTTTAGGTACAAAGAGGTCATACTCATGTTAGTGTATAGGTGATACACCCCAAACTTGTGACATACAACTGTGCATTATTTATTTGCACTGTCTACTAAAGAATTACTTTAACGGAACAGCAAATTCCTTTGATACACAACAACAAAATATCTTATGAGCACAAATCAAGTGGCATATATTGACTGAGAAGCCTGTTATTCCTTGAACATATCAGGAGGAAAGATATAACAAAACAGAAAAACACATTTAAAATCATGATGGCAAAATTTACACATGCAATGGCCAAGTTTGTATTATTGCAGATTACTGTCCTGAGTTTAACAGCCGGGCGTCTGCCATTGATGTGATTCTGTGCCCAGGGGACCCAGAAAGATGTCCAGAGACCGTGTACCTGTCAAATGCAGTATACCAATGTAGGTCAATGTGCTCAGTATAAGTTATCTTTACAGGTGAAATGTATCAGGCCGCATGCCAGTATAACATGTGTAATTTGATGTGTTTATCATCGTTTCAATTTAGCTATCAGGATAGGATAACGGTAATTATTTTCACAAGGCATGGCTGTACAAGCAACAAACCTCATTATTCATGTTGTTATTTTTAACTTACTTGTACATACCAACTGCCTAATCAAGTCTTTCTGTTCTCCGTTTCTTTTTAGTTTTTTATGCATGAATCCATTTACTTGGGAAAATGCTGAAACACACATTTCTTATATAAAAATCTACATTTTTATTAAACAAATAAGCAGTAAGTTAAAAAATTCACCGGGATCAAATCCTGTTAAGCCCAAAGGGCTTCTCAGAAGACCAACCAAGTTCATATCCTTGTGAACTTTTTAACATTGCTGTTTAATACTTATATTTACTGTTACAAAAAGGCAAATCGTCCCAAAATGCTAAAATTACATAGTATTTATGTTTACAATAATCCACCGGACAAGCAATAAGCTTGTGACGTCATGAAAGAGTCAACATAAAATTGAATGTTTTCGTTGATTTATAAGGAAGCATAAAAGCAAATGTAAATATTTTACTTGATTTACGGAAGTTTCCTAACCCCATTGATTAAGTGAAAGCAAGGTGGACGCGCTCATGCGCTCTCACACTACTTTCTTAAAAAGTTTAATTTTAAAATATGAGCCTTGACACTTCAGAAAAACTTGTTCATACGTATAAAAGAGGTACATGGACGTCCAATGAAAACTGAACTCTAAAATTACGCTGATTAAATTTAATAAAACCTCGACACATCAAGAATTACTTGTATATTTTACATGGGCGTCCAATAAAAGACTAACTATGAAAAACTTCAAGATAAATTGACTAGATCAAATAGTCACATCTATCAACAAAACATCTTACCATAAAAAGGATGCAATAGTATTGTTTCTCTTATTATGAAAGCTTCTCCTTTAAAAAAAAAAACGTAATTTCATTACAGTTCCAAGTTGCTATCGACCAGAAAGCAGGTAAGCTTCACAATTTCGATATCACTGTGAACTTACATATTTCTTATTTGAAACAAAAGATAGATCCTTTACAACTTGACATAAATGTAAGGAAAAAAAGTAAAGATGTTTCAAGTAGTTATAAGAAAAATTAGAACATAAAGCTGTCTTGATTGTAAAAACGGTTTCTTGTCATAATGAATCATTTTGCAAGGTTTGTAACTTACTTTTTGCAAATTTAATACTGATAGGAGTATTATTTCACCTTTCGAAATAAATATAAAAATATCAGAAACTTCCCGCAAAGAAAAACCTTTTATATGCAATGTGCATATACTGATTGTAACAATAAAACAGAAATTAAGTACTCTTCTTCGAAAATCATATCGTTTATTTTAGCTTCAGAATAACGACACTTTTACCAGCAACCGCAAAAACAACAACTTGGAAGTAAGTCAATTTTCAATCAATCTTGAAAGTTTTTATTTGACTTTTAAAAAATAGTCTTTTTAGATTTTTCCCGTTTAAATGCTGTTCTTTGTTTTTATCATAATTTAACAAATGTTTTATTATTTATAAGTGCATTATTAAGAAACATTCCCTGAATGTGGTATTTATAGAGGATGGTATCGCCATTTGAAAAAAAAAAAACCTTTCGTAAGAAATATTGCGCTTTGACGCGTTATTATTGAAATAAAAGCTAGGAAAAGTAAATCAATAATTTTCAAATGAAATATCATGAGATCATCATAAAGTTTAAGTGAGTTCCCATTTCATTGATACCATACACAAATTCATGGGAAGCAAATACTCCATTCGTGTGAACAAAATTTATTTGGGTTTGAAGGTAATTTGCGAGATTTTTATCTACATGATTGTTTCCCTTCATGAGAATTATGTCCATGTTTACTATGTTAAATCTGTAGCTATTGTAAGAGCCTAAACGCACAGGCACCTGACGTTTTATATTTTTCTCATAATAAAAAATATATACCTTCTACCTAATAAGAAAATATATACCCGGTTTCAAAATGGCGGCGATGTGTACATTACGTATGATTAGAAAAAGAGGGTATATATTTTTGATTCTGAAAAATATAACGTCAGGTGCGTTAACTATACTGTGTGGTTTCAGAAGTCTAGTCTATGAAATCAAACAGTATCACCATTCTCCGAGTTATTCAGCCGTGTGTTTAGAAGATTTTTTAATAATGACGAATATTTAAAGAACAAACAAACAAGTAGAACTCTTTTGATAACATCATGAGTAAGAAAATAGATGCTCGATGCCGACGGGTAATGATACATGAATTACTTTTTCTTTTCTTTTCTTCTTTTTTTGATTTTCAGTCCAACCTTGAGTACCAATGTTTCACAAATTCCAAGACTACACAATGAAAACGACGGGTATGTGATGCCTTACCTATTGGTGTTGAATAGTAATATGAAATCAAGTTAGTGTATGTAAATATAGACCTTAAAGGGGCATGGTCACGATTCTGGTCAAAAATTATTTTTCCAATTTTAATATTTACAATGCTTCAGAAAGGCATTTTAAAACGGCAACCCAAATTTGTGTGTCTTTTGTTGCGTTACAAGGGAGTTACAGAGTATGAAATTCTTCGCTATGTAAACAAAGCGTTTGTTTACATTTTGAATGTTAAAGTAACAATTTCAGTTTTCAACCTAAAACGATTGAGTTAAACATTAGGAACTGTTTATCTATATCTAAAAAAAAAAATAAAACGATAGACAAATAAGCTGAAAAAAAAAGATTTTTACTGGTATATTGAACCTATATAAACAAAAACAGGACACGAGCCTTGTTTACATGACAGAAAATTCTGAGCGCTGTATCTTGCTTATAACTCTACGAATGACTCTCAAATTTTATTTGATAATTAGAAATGCATTTCTAAAGCATTTTTACTAATAAAAACATTAAAATAGAATTTGACCAAAATCGTGACCATGCCCCTTTGAGGACAAGTGCCTGTGAAGGATAACTTTTTTTTTACATCAGAGTATACCGATGTAATTAAAACATAAAACCTCTGATATCGGACTAAAATGTTTAGATTAATATTGTGGAATAATGTTAGAAAAATGAAAGTTACAGAGCAATATGCTTTGTTTTGTCTTTTCTTTTTTTTTTTTTTAAAGAAATTGCTCTTGTTCTAATATGTTATTGTTGCTTTTATATTTGTTTAAGGTCGGTCAGAGTGATGGTGGTATCTATCATTGTAGGAGTCATCTTTCCTTTTGCCGTTTTAGGTCTTCTTTGTTTCTGTTTTAAACATAGAAAGAGAGAAACCAGCAAAGGTAGTCTCATTTTTAATGGCGATAATAGTGTTAGCAACTCTTGCGATGAGTATGTAATGCTTGATCAAAATAATTTCGTTTAATATGAGGATTTTTATGGCTTACGGCCATCTAGTTGCCGGATAATCTTTACGGCAAAGAGTTCAGTTATCTGAACATGCGCGACAAAAAATAGTTCTATTCGATTGTTGCAAAGTTAACTGTTTGATGTTCATAATAATTATCTTTAAGCAAGATTATATTTTCCATATGTTATTATCACTTATGTTATTGTAACCAATATGAATTGACTTTATTTAAACAAACTCGAAATCTGACGCGAATGAATATTAACTGCAGTGTTTTCCGTAGGCCATTTTTGCATAGAGGTATAGGCCCCCGCCATGCATCACACAGTGCCGCCATGCTTTCCGCTATGCATACTTACATGTATTATAAGCAAAAAATCTTTTCCCAATTATTTCAGATCCTAACAGTGATAAGTAAATGTAAAGTTGTCGTTAATTATTTCAATCTTCATAAAAACGTTTGCATCCGCAGAGAGCGTCGCTAACTTCGATCGACATCGATCTCAACAAGGAGGAAAGTGTTTAACGGTTAAAGAACTGAACTTATGATTGAGATATATTGATACTGGGATTATAAATCGGTAATACATGCATAAATAGAGGGGCAATTACTACTTGTTTTAATATAATGTGCCTTCTTCGACACCTCCGCCATTATCGAATGTTGGGGATTTTCCAAGATCTAAAAATAGCACAATGTTCCCTCGATGGACTTACCTTGGTTGTGCTATGATTGAACTGTTTATTTGTAGTAAAAATATTGGAAACTTGAGACCAAATGTACTCAAATAAGAAAACAATATGCAGTTAAGCTTGATTGCAAGTCATATACGGAAGCGATGTCACATTACTATAACATAGAGACATCGTATAGTATGCCTCTGTAAATGACTGTGTACACATGTCAAGTGAAGATAGACTGACTGCAAAGTTATAGTGCAGTAATTAATTTTAATTAAATTTGGTGTCAAAACAAGTTTGCTGTAATTGCATAGTTCTGCCTGTTCTTGCCCTCCCCCCCCCCATAGTTCTGCCTGTTTCTTGCCCTCCTCCCCCCCCCCCCCCCCCCCCCTCCAAAGAGTTTATATCTCGGTACAAAGGGAAAAAAGTAAAACAGAAGGTGTTAGAACTGCCTTCTGAATCTCTATTTCTTATAAAAGCTTGCGAAGGTCAGCCTCTTAAAAAAGTAGAAAAAACCCCGAAAAATATGAATAAATATACATTTATGAAATACAAATAAAATGGAATAATACTTAATTGTTGGTGTAGATTTCATGAGAATTCATTAATTATAGTACATAACATGCAGTACATTTCATCATTTGGTTATATTTTTTTTACGCGCAGTGAGTTCGCGCTGTTACGTCGCACCGTGCACCAACTCTCGCGCAAGTTCATAGTGCATAGGAATACAAGGTATACTGATATTTGAGAGCATGTTGGTTTTAAGTGTTTTTGTGTCCTATATAGTTGAATGAATTTACAGTTAATATACTTCAGTCATTGGATAAAAGAAAGAAACTAATTGTCTCATATCGGAGTTTGAGTCTGACATCATCATTATTATTTTATGCAGTCTATGATTTTCCTAAAAGCAATGGGGGTTTCAATCAATTGATAAAAGAGGCGTCTAGATTTCAATCCTGTCTGTTTCGGTCACTAAGGTTCGACCAATCAACAAATGGGGCATGTTGATATTGGTCCTGTTAGTTTTTATAGATCTATGGATTACATGTAGCTAGTTACTTTCTATAGAGCTATAAATAAACTAAAGTTTCCGTTAGAAATAGAGGGAATCATAGATTACTCGATCCATGTAAATATAGTCATATCAAACCCGTAAGCCATTATGGCCCTTCAGGCCTTTGATTATTTAATTTGAAATAATCATTCTCGGGATTTTTGTAAAATCGCTAGACATAAGAATCAGTTTAAATGGTATGTGAACAACATACTAGTACCCTATGTCATCATATATATACACTTGACATCAAGGGTAAAAACTAACCGTTACAATTTCTTTTTTAGCTATTCCAAAGTATGAACTCAACATGCAACCATTATTTATAGAGGGTATCTACAACGTTTATAGTATCTACACCAATATGCTATTTATATTATTTTTTAGTTTTTGTAATAGATCAGTTTATTGATCATTTTTTTTCTTAATACCCCATTGTGTAGAGGAAACCTCTTTACTCAAATCTGAGGACGACAGACATACTGAGAATCAAGAGATTTTTAAAGCTGATGAACAAAAAAACAGTGAAATTAAAGATACTCTTGGAGGAAAAAAACCTAAAGGTATAAATTTAGAACGAAATGTCTAAAAAAAGTTATATACCATTTAGTAGATTTTTTGATTTTGTTGTATTTCGTTATTTTTGTTAAAACAGCATATTATTAACGTGTGTTTCAGATTTATTTTGCAAACCAAAAGACTATAACAAAGTAGTTGATACTATAAAAAGTGAAGGCGTTACACTGCTTATTGGGAAATCTGGAAGCGGCAAAACAACCATGGCGAGCTTCTTAGCAAAGACCGAGTTCAAAGAATACAAAGCTATTTACATGAAACCTAAAGAAACAAACGTTCCGAAAGTAAATACAGAAAAAATACTCATATTATGGGACGACTGCTTAGGTGTGTGGAATACGACAAATAGGACAGATGACCGAGTGTTTGAGGCTTTGATACGACTGATTCAGCTAGTGAAAGATAACTCTGAGAACATGAAGGCTATTGTTTGTATTGACGGTTCATCCGTCGATGAAAATCAATTAAACAAGTTAAAAGATGATGTATTTTGTTCAGATTTAGACAAATCCTATGAATCACAATTGAAAAAAGAACATTTTAGAAATTTTTTAGAACTGAAAATACCAGTTGTAAGAGTTTCTGCGGATGTTGGTTTCCCCTTACTCATCCATCTGATTAAAATAGGATTTTGTGCTCAAGAGGAGAGTTCTTCTTCAAGGCTTTTAGAGGAACCAGTCGCTTATATACGTGATGACATTGACAGTATTTTAGTTAAACAGAGTGACGATTATGTAACGTTAATATATGCTATCAGTAACAGTTCAACAATTGATTTGAAGAAAATCAATAAGAAATTATTGGACAAAATACAGAGAGAATGTCATAGGATTGTACATAGAAAGACTGACGACACACATCCATCAAGCGATTCAGAAGCGGAGGAAAACACAACTGAAGGGACTTGTGAAAAAGCTGATCATAATAGGAATATAAACAATCATTCTACAAAAGGAAGTCGTGAGGAAGTTGGGTTTGAAGGGAGTTCAAGTGAAAACCTAAAACTAAATAACAGAACAAGTTCGATTGATAAAATACAGGAAAAAGTTAAAGGTATAGAAAAAGGTAACGTTACCAAACACATGAAAATTGATATTACTAAAAACTTGCTGAGATATCTTGTAAGTGATAAAACATCCGAATACAAGATTCGTTGTCGGTTCCTGGCCGAGTGTATTCTGCGCTATCACATCGAACACGTAGGAAGAGAAACTGTACTAATGGAGGGCCCCGAGGAAGTACGAACGGCTGTTGAACATCTATCAGAAATATATCAGGAGGAATCAAATAATACTTAATGTTGAATTGTTCTTATTAATTGTTGTAATTGATCAACGAAATATAACATATGTTTTCACTTCACATTAGTTAAGATTAATACCTGTGCCTTTTTTGTCCATTATAAGGTCATTTATTTTCTTATTAGTAAAGGAGAAAATGCAACAATATACTCAAGAAGCAGTGTAATTCAGATGTGGATTCTTAAAAATTCCAAAGAACTTGTAGAAAATTTAAAATCCTAAAAATTTACTACAACCAATAGCATCAAAACATATGTCTTTTCTACACTTTATACAACTAACCCTACGATAAATCAAAGTCCAGGCTTTTAAAAAAAAAATGGATCACGTAAATTGTTCTACCTTGGCATCAGTCATTTGCAAAACCATTTTTCAAAAACCATTTGAATCGTTCACAACAGTACTCTCAAGTAGACATGAAAAAGATGCTTGAGTTTCTGACAGCATCTATGTTGTTTTATGGAAATTAGATCTTCCAAAAATCTGTTGGAATTCCCATGGGTACCAATGGCGCCCCACTGTTAGCAGACCTATTTTTGTATTTATATAAAGCAGAAATTATTCAAAAACGTGTACGTGAAAATAATAAATCACTCGCTATGGCATTCAGCTCAACATATAGGTATATCGACGACTTATTGTGAATTAACAGTTGTTACTCTCCTACCTACGTAGAATCGATATATCCAAGTGAACTTGAAATAAAAAAAAATAACACAGAATCTGCGTCATCTGTTTCATATATATTTGGATATTTTACTTGAAATGGGCATTGATGGTAACCTAAGATCAAAACTTAATGATAAACGTGATGACTTCATTTTTTCTAAGGTCAACTTTCTTTACTTGTAGCAATATACCTTTATCACCTGCATATGGAGTTTTTTCTCTCGGTTAATTCGATACTTAAGGGCGTGCTCTACAAATGAACAGTTCATATTTAGGAACAAAAATATTAATGTGCACTGTTGCTAGTCAACCTATAGCAGCATTAAATTTTACTTTCAAATGACTAGGTCAATTACCTACGTTTCATGCTTAAAACCTAGATTGCTTTTTAAAAAACCGTCAAAATTGTCCACTCTAACCAAGTATTCCTTTACTTTGAAATTATTTTTCACTTGAAGAAAGCTTGCTCACTTGAACTTCAATCTAGAGATGATTTAATCTAGGATGTTGCTTCTTATATATCCTAAATCTATCAAGTGATTCCTGAGAGTTTAATGACACATATACAGAAACAACAAGTAAACATACATGCAACTTGATGAAATTCGTAACTAGTAACCGATTTCACTATGGACGTGAATTTGAAATTAACAAGACTTAAAGTCAAAGAGCAACCTTTAAAAATACCCGAGTCATTGCATGGTAATGCCCTGTATGTAGTAACACTTGATTTATAAATGATTAAAAGAGATATCATAATTTGAACGAAATATCTTAATTGTCCCCCGCCGCAACACGGAGTGGGGACATAGAAATGCCGGGCATCCGTCCGTGTGTCCGTGGGTCCGTGTGTCTGTGCGTCCGTGCGTCACACTTTTTTGTAAGCGCTCTCATGCCTACAAATTTTGACGGATTTTCATTAAATTTATACCAAATGTTTATATCACTAATATCTTGGTCAAGTTCGAAAATCAGCATTGGTCGATACTTTTTGTTGGAGTTATGGGACTTTGACTACAATAATGATTCCGTTTTATCAAAAAAATTGACCTTGTACACATGTAGGCGCTCTCATGCCTACAAATTTTGACGGATTTTTATTAAATTCATACCAAATGTTTATACTACTAATACCTTGGTCAAGTTCGAAAATCAGCATTGGTTGATACTTTTTGTTGGAGTTATGGGACTTTGACCACAATAATGACTCCGTTTTATCCAAAAATTGACCTTGTAAGCGCTCTCATGCCTACAAATTTTGACGGATTTTCATTAAATTAATACCAGATGTTTATACCACTAATACCTTGGTCAAGTTCGAAAATCAGCATTGGTCGATAGACTCGATACTAGTATACTGCTTGACCGGCGGGGGACCCAGGAATTCTATTCTTGTTTATGATTAATGTACACTTATGTATATAAAGGATAACGTTTGCTCAGACAATAATTTTTTTTTTGTGTTATAGACCTCTGGCTGGATTTTTAAAATTTGGTTTATATTAAGTATAACTAGTAAATTAACTCTTCAAAGAAGAAGAGGAAAAACATTAAAAAGGAAATAAAGTTAAATAGAGATGAGCACAGGTAACTGAAAATTAAAAACCAAATTAAAAAAATTACGAAGTTCAAATCATTTATCATTTTTTGAATTCTATCCACTTTTGATTCAATATTACAAAAATAAAATTCCAAAATCTTATGATTAGATCTCAAAACCAGTAAAAATGGTATATCTCTTGTCTTTATTCTACTTGCAATTACAATATACGAGATCAATGGTCAATTTTTGGTGCAGTCTAGAGTATTTTTCAGTTTTCCCATGCGGTATGCTACTATATGTATACTAGTGAATTGATACACTTGAAGAAATCAACTAATTTAAGTGAAACTATTGCTACTTATTTAATCAGAAATTCCTTTGTTTTACCCATATGTCTACATATTTTGTTTTTTTTTAATTTTCTTACAATAATCAAATTAAAAAATGTATATCATTAATTTGATTAATTGCTATTTGTGCACTATGATGATGACATTGAACTTTGCAATAATCCGATTAACAATTCAAACTCTGAGAATAACTTCATACTTTAAATGTTTTATATTTTTAAATGTTTTATATGTTTTACATGCATCTGTCAGCAAATACTTCAGGTTCTGTGATTTTGAGAAAACATCATCTCTTTGAATGTTTTGCTACTCAACAAATTTGACGACGCATAATATTTACCAAGACAACAACAATTTTTAGGAGCAACACTAGGCAATCTTTAGTAGGAACTTTTAGAATAAGATAGAGTATTGCATTGATTTATATAAAAAAAAACTATCATATTAACAAATAAGCCAAGTATGGCTTTTTGTATTCCCGTTGTAGCAGTCATTTGAACGTTTCTAGTAGTAGTTATACACTTTAAAAGGGAAAAAATTCGTTTCTTACTGTGTACCCTCTTATACAGGCATCTGATCTGACCACAAACTGCAGGGCCAAAGGGGTTCTTACTGTAACAGCTTGACACCCTTTGACTTTGCCCTTAAGGTAGCTCACTACACCCAGACTTTTACTTTTTAAGACACTACGTCACAATATAGCGATCTAAATATCGTTCGATTGGGTTGTTCATCGTCGTAGCTCAGTGGCTAAAGTATTGGGCTTCTAAACCGCAGATCAAGAGTTCGAATCCGCCCGGAGCTATTGTTTATGTTAACTGAATCAAATTTTTGAAAATGTAAATGTTCATCCAAAATTGCACATTTTTTGCCTATTTTATTAAATACTTCTTATCCATTATGATATCTCTCATAATCAAGTAATTTTCTGCTGATTTGAGAAAATATTTCAAGGTGTAGTGAGCCACCTTAAGCATAGACCAGACCACACCTGAATCTGCATGTATATACAAACAATCTGGAGGAGATCCAAGGTACCCTTTTTCAATTAATTTTCAAAAAATCATTCATTGCTGCCCTCAAGTGGATAGATCTTGAAACTGAATTATGATAGTGTTTGAGTAAATAGTATTATCATTAAGCAAATATTTTTGTTATGATGTTGTCATGCAACCAAATTTCAGAAATCAAATGATGTATGGACGTAAAAACATAATGATGGACTGATATAATGTCTATTATTATTTTTTTTAATCTTGAAAAAATATTTAAGAAAATGTTCATACATATTTATCTTTAAAAATAAAGAAATTCATTTTCACCACACATTTGTTTTTTAGATGTAACATTTCCTATTTGACTAAAAGTTTAATAACTGGTCAGTTTTAAAACATCATAGACTTACTGAATGACAAATTTATACATAAGATATGAAATATAACTTTACAAAATTTATTTTTCAAAGAATTTCTCAGAAATTGCGATGTTTCATGCCTGCAATAAAAAACATCGTTCTAATAAATGATGCATTGGGAATAATATTCACCTGTCGATTTATATGCCTAAACAAACACTGAAGTCGGCTCTTATTGTTTTAATCGGCGCTAATCTCAACAACGGTGATATTTCTTCGATTGGTCCTGTTCTGTCAATAAAATTCTGAATTTTATCAAATGCATGAAGATTAAGAAATAGTTTTGATAAAGACTCATCTCAGTACGGAGAATCTGTATCCCACAAATAGGAGGTCAACCGGACAATATTTAAGAAGGATACTAGTATTTCTTTATAACAAGAAATCAAAGGTAAAGTCCTTATTTTTTGCATATACTCATAAATCATAATTATGTCAGATAAAAATGAAAAATGAAACACAGAACACCTCAGTATGTTCTACAGAAACTCAAACATTCTATGTTTCCTTAAAGAGTTTTTCCCAATTTGTCTTGTCAGCTCTCAAAACTAAACTGAACTGTAGATATATACGTCAGTCAAACTGAATTTTAGACATATATACTAGCTTAACATATATTGTTTGATATTGTTTTTATTTCGTATATGTGTTGTTGTTTGCAACATAAGAATAAATATAGGATATTATGCTCGAGAAATGAAAAATACATATAAATAAAGCTTTTGGTTGTAAATGTCATGTCATGGACTATTGCATAGTATATAACGTAGTTGATGTATCTCGCTGTTAGGTAAGATATCTACCGTTAAACATAAACCCCTATAGTTGATGTTTCCATGGGGAAAACAATTTTCCTATAGGGTAATTGAAACTACCTTTCGAATTTGAAGACCCTGTTGTAGGAATTTAAGTTCTGACAGAATTTATATAAAATACCCATACGATTATGAAATCCGATAGAAAACTTTTTTTCCAATAGATAAACCACCTGTCCGAATCTTTTTTTTCTCAATATAAAAAGTTCTTTTCAAGAAAAATTAATTTTCTAATGGAATTGTTTTTCCTAAGGGAAATCAAATAAAAACAAAAATAGTGATACTTTGTAGGCAATGGTTAATCAATTAGTGTACATGAATTTTTTCCCAAAATGCATCTAACGTGGGTGAAAAAATATTACGTTGGCACTAGCATAATTACCCAACACATGTTATTTATATGGTTTTTCATATCTTTAATATTCGTTAAGAAAATTCCTAAAAGAGTTTGAATATTGTGATTTTTCAGATGAAGATCTACCTAATATTGTTTCCAATGTATTTTGAGCTGTTAAAAGGAACTTTAAGTTCCACAACACCTTCAGTAGATGTTAATAATGCAACAACATCAACATCAAGTTACATTTTAACAAATCTACCGCTTAACCTGAGTACTACTCTTGACAAAGGCAACTATTCAGGAACACAAACATCATCTACATCATCTGTAAGCTATACACCAAGAAGTGGATCAAGTACAACCACGCAAATCCAAACAGAATCGTCTACGGCTAACTCAACATCAGGCATTGCAATCACAGCCAGTACTGTATCTTCACAAGCAGCAGTTACACCAAAAGGAACTCCAACAAATGTTATTTCATCAACAAATGAAATACTTACAACAATGATATCACGAAAAAAAGTAACACCTGTTCAAACTGCATTAACACTCACATCAATACAAACAACAGAACCGTCAAAAACACAAACTTTCATCCAATCATCTTTACCAGTAATATTAACATCAGCATTAAGAGAAACACAAACACCAACAAAACAATCATCAAAACCATTTACAGCGGCTTTTTCTGTTCCACAATCACCAGAATCCTCAACAGTGAAATCGGCTGTACCAACATCATCAACACACTCAACAAATACATCCTCTTTTTCACAATCATCAACATCCTCAACAGTGACATCATCTGTATCAAAATCATCAACACACTCAGCAAATACAACATCTGCACCAACATTATTAACAACCTCAACAAAGACAACATCTGTATCACAATCACCAACACCCTCAACAAAAACAACATCTGGACCAACATCATCAACATCCTCAACAAATACATCGCCTGTACCAACATCATCAACACCCTCAAATTATACATCGTCTGTACCACTATCATCAACACCCTCAACAAATACAATATCTGGACCAACATCATCAACATCCTCAACAAATACATCGTCTGTACCAACATCATCAACACCATCAACAAATACAACATCTGAACCGTTATCATCAACACCCTCAACAAATACAATATCCGCACCAAGATCATCAACATCCTCAGCAAATACAACATCTCTACCAACATCATCAACACCCTCAACAAATACAACATCTGAACCGTTATCATCAACACCCTCAACAAATACAACATCTGAACCGTTATCATCAACATCCTCAACAAATACAACATCTGAACCGTTATCATCAACATCCTCAACAGTGACATCATCTGAGCCGGTATCATCAACATCCTCAACAAATACAACATATGTACCAACATCATTAACACCCTCAACAAATACAACATCTCTACCAACATCATTAACACCCTCAAATTATACATCGTCTTTACCACTATCATCAACACCCTCAACAAATAAAACATCTGCACCAACATCATCAATACCCTCAAGAAAAACAACATCTGCACCAACATCCTCAACCAATACAACATCTGCACAAACATCATCAACACCCTCAACAAAAACAACATCTGCACAAACATCATCAATACCCTCAAGAAAAACATCTGCACCAACATCCTCAACCAATACAACATCTGCACAAACATCATCAATACCCTCAAGAAAAACATCTGCACCAACATCCTCAACCAATACAACATCTGCACAAACATCATCAACACCCTCAACCAAAACAACATCTGCACAAACATCATCAATACCCTCAAGAAAAACATCTGCACCAACATCCTCAACAAATACAACATCTGCACAAACATCATCAATACCCTCAAGAAAAACATCTGCACCAACATCCTCAACCAATACAACATCTGCACAAACATCATCAACACCCTCAACAAAAACAACATCTGCACAAACATCATCAATACCCTCAAGAAAAACATCTGCACCAACATCCTCAACAAATACAACATCTGCACAAACATCATCAACACCCTCAACAAAAACAACATCTGCACAAACATCCTCAACATCCTCAACAAATACATCGTCTGTACCACAATCATCAATACACTCAACAAATACAACATCTGTATCACAATCATCAACATCCTCAACAAAAACAACATCTGCACCAACATCATCAACACCCTCAAATTATACATCGTCTGTACCACAATCATCAACACCCTCAACAAATACAACATCTGCACCAACATCATCAACACCATCAACAAATACAACATCTGCACCAACATCATCAACAAATACAACATCTGCACCAACAACATTATCAACAACACCCCCAAAAGTTGCACAATCAACGACACTCTCAACAGTGTTATCATCTGTACCAACATCTTCAACACCCGCAATAGTGGCATCATCTGTACCTCAATCACCGACAACCTTAACTGTGACAACCGCATCTAGTAAGTATTTATATAATGAGAACTCTTGATATAACTTAAATTCATTGCGGAGAATGTATAGCGAGTTCATCATGCATCGCTGGCAAATGCTTTTGATTGGACATCTTTAGTTATTAAAAAAAAGTTAAAAGATAAAATGTGCCAATTAAACTCATTTTAGTTTTGATGGAAAGAACTTAAGAGAATGGGGTGGGGAAAAACGCGGGTTGACGAAAATACAATGGCCAAAAGTGTAGGGCGAGTTACATGTAATCATCGGGACAGATACGTTTGATAAAAACTTTGGTTTAGGATATGCGAAAAAAATATGTATACACGTTAAAAATAAATTACATACATTATTTACCACGACAGATTAGAAGTAAACCTTATAAATAATTTGTGAACCATAAACAAATTGTGATAACGTCTATTTGAACAAGCATTCCGAGAGTATTGCATAAGCAATTCACATCCCCTACCGGTTTGTATTATTCTATGAAAGCTTTGAAGCATACCTCTATTTTAGAACTATTATAACGAGTTGTGATGCTTTAATCAGAATTAAAAAATAGAGGAAATTCACATTATAAGGTTGATATCAAAATTAAACACAAAGTGTGTAAAATCATACTCTTTATGTTACCTCCTGTAGTTCCGCCAAGTCCATTAAGTTTTCGCAGCTGGTAGAAATTTGTGAAAACAATGAACTGTTATGCAAAAAATCATTTCTTACCGTCTTAGGTACATTAATGTAACCAAAAAGTTAAACAACCCAACTCGGTAACGAACCCGATTGTAATAATACAAAAAAAAATTAAAAAATAATTTACAGCCCAACGCTTTACACTATTTTACAAAACTTATTTGTTTGCTAAAGATGATAAAAGGGGTGGTATAAGTAACGCACGATATTAATATGTAAACGGTGTGACCGTTGGACCTAGCGCAGATTTAACACAGTGCAGATTGATTTTTGTATAACAAAATCTATTTGAAACGCACACGGTAGGATCCGCCTAGCTGCCTTCTCGATCAAATCATTCGTCAAAGTTAAACTAAACGTCGCGTGCTCAGTCTACATTATGACGTCTTATTTCAGACGTAACACGTTCAAGTTTTGTCTACGGAAATAGCCGAAGAGAGTTACGTGATTCCGAATTTTTTTTTGTTTCTTCTTTCATTGTTCATCAATTTAATTCAAATGAATGTCACTGTAATAAAATTGAATACTTTGTTGAGTATCTAATAAAAGAACAGTTCCTTGATGATAATGTTTTTACTTTTCCATCTGAGAATATGATAAGACATACATAGAACTATAGTCTGTCCCAAGTTATTGCTTCCATCGCTTTTTGATGATTTTTAATAAAATTACACATACCTGTGAAAGAAATACAGTTGAAATCGTTAAAAGGGAATATATCCAAGATATTTTCATTGAACAATTATCTCTTTTCTCTCAGAAAAATTCACAGGAACGAAAACATATTCCTTACGGAGATTTATAATGGGAAATGTTTACATCTTTTCTCCATTCGGAATACACTCGGAATACATCGCGCAATTTTTTAACGTTATCATCCGGGCTTATTAATGGCTGTTGCAATGCAAAATCTCCGTAGACTTTCAATTTCGGGATGTGTATTGAAACCTGAAGCGGTAGAGGGGGACAGAGTATAGTCGTGTTTCTTGATTGAAGCACTATTGAAACTTATCTGGTTTCCTTTTTAATCTCTTTTAATTCAAATTACCTTCTATTTAAACACTAGAACTTTTTAATCGAGTTTAAGGACAGTAAACTTCGATATGTACCAATCAATCAATGATCGAACTAACTTTTTAAAAACGGCGCCCAGGTCTGGAAGAAAATGTTTTTGGCCGTAGTACCCCTGATTCAACTTTCTTTTTTCACTGAATTCTTATATAATTATACGTGTTACCATTAATCCTCGCTTAGCAAGGCGGGCTAGCACTTCGCCCGCCTCTCGCTGCGCTCGGTATTATATGTACTAACATCATACTGGCCTCGTTTATTCAATACACACCAATACACACCGAAACCTGATAACGAATCCGAACATTATATAGCCTAATTGGAATAAAAAAAATTAATTTTCTCGAAAATATGTCAACCAGACCTACAAAAGTGTGAATATGATCTGTAGTTTGACATTTTGCAGCTGCTTCATATTATTCCTCAAACGCATAAAACAAAACGAGTTGAAAACTGAAGAGGGACAGACAGACAGACATACGGACTGACGGATGCAGAGGAAAGCTATAGACGTATAGTCCCCTCCGGTGAAACTTGTAATGGAATTATAAATGATGCATGCATAAAACGGGGTTGACGAGGTTTAATTTTTGTTGTTATAAATGAAATAGATGTATACGATTAAAAGGTAAGAATTTTCCTTAGAGACGCTTCCTGTTTCACCATGTTGCTATTCACCGCAAAGGATTATTGAGATATATAGAACTTTTTCACGTGGCCTCATAAAAATTTCTTTGAACAATGTGCAGATTCCAACTCGAATTGTCTCTGTTCGTACACGTTGTCTAGGAGCTCGCTACGCCAGCGGCGCTTCGCTCGCTATTATATAGTAAAACATGACCTAAAGATTAAAATTAAGAAAGACATAAGACGCACAATAAACCTAGTTTAAAGGAAAGTTTAAAAAATGTTGTTTCTTCCAGTCAGCTGCAACAAAAGGAATTAAGGCGATGTTCATGTCCATGTAAAATCAATTTCGGTTTAAACTTTCATTTGACCACTCCTCTAAATATCCAACCATGCAGTTGCTATTTGTGTAGTTTTATAGAATATGTTAAAAAAGCAATTAAGAAAATTTTCGGACACAGTAATACAAAAATTAACCCAAACAAATTTGGTTCAACATATTAATCATCGTATTATATTAATGTGAATATTAGTGTTATTTCGCGGCTTATGCGGGATATTATCTAGTATAATATAAAACAAAACACATTTCTGATGCAACATTGTCAACTTTTCAGGCAATGATTTCTAACATTTTTTCTCTCTAAAAGACACGTCTTATTTAAAGATTATATTTAATCTTTATCCCTCATAAAACATACAAAAAAATCATTTATGATATCCATAGCACATATAATAAACGAATACCATATTTGATCAACGAAATCAGGTTTTATTATTATATTAATTACATTTTAACGGTCCAAAGAAAAAAAAATGATGTAGCAATCCGCCTTCAAACTTTGAACCAATTTATTCATGTATTGCTTAATTTCAGGTACAGAAGGACAAAACAGAGCAGTTGGGTTAGGCAAAGGCTTATGGGAAGTGTGGATGTGGTCCGCTATTGTTCTTATGACATTACCGAGTCATTGATTGTATTACATTGGGTACAAGTGATAATGTTGAAAGCATCCTTGTAGTTTTGTTGCACATTTGTACACATTAATTAATGTCATTAAGAAACCCTTAATTGAATATTCTAAACAAAATAAACCATATGTTGATTTAATACATGAGAGAGATCGCTTAACTCACAGACGGACGAAAAAGTCGGTAATATACATGTACATTTCAGTGTAAGCATAAGTAGATATATGATATCAGATTTAAATTTGAAAGTGTGGTTGTTGTTGATAATGTAGTTAAATCGTAATGCTTTTGTGTTGCGCGTGGGTTTCTTAGTGAATTATTAAATTAAGTTGTTGGAAATTGTTGTTGTTACTTTTGTTCATATAATTTGTTTGAAACTATAAAGATATCGATTTTGTGGTATTTTTTGCTATTGTGTGAGGAGTGCATGAATATACTTGTTTTCTTGACAAAATGAAGTCAGTTTGTATTTCAGCTAATAGTGTGCTTTGCACATTTAATATATTAACGACCTGAATGGCGTCATCAAAAGTTTTAAATAAAAAGGTTTTATAAAAAGTAAAGGAACATGCATTGTATTTGAAAAATATGAATATATTATTATATGTAAAATGTGATAATGACAGCTAGGGAAAAGATTAATTTTTTTATGTGAGGAATCAGTAACATAGCATCCGGTTAATTTTGCAACATGAAATTTAATCATTATTCGCATGCTTACTAATGTTTTTTATACTAATTGTTAGACTATAACTAATCACTTACTTGTCTACGGACTTTTCCGGGGGGGGGGGGGGGGTTCCCGATTACGACAAAGAGCACACGGCGGGTGTGACCGGTCAGCAGAGGATGCTCACTCCTCCTTGGCATCTGATCCTACCTCTATCTTTTTAGAGGTCTGTGTTGCTCTAGATCTGCTCCGAATTTGTATTTCGTTTTATGGATTTTTGAGATAGTCGGCAGTTTGTTTTTGTCATTTTTAATTCATACAAGTTATTTGCAACGGCAAAAACACAAACACCGCCACTGTTTGAAAAGACAAATGTTTGAACTTTGTATTCATGTTATAGAAACAATTTTACTAATTGAAGTACTTGTATATTTCTATATTGAACATTATATAAAAGACTTCTACAAAGAAAACGTATTCTTTTCTTTTAAGGATATATTTCGTACATAGAAAACATATAAAGAATATACAAATTTACAAAAAGGATATATCGAACAAATATTTATATAACAATTTATAGCAAATGTATTTTATTTCATTTAAAATAAATCACGCACATCATGTTGACGAATTTATTCATTGAGTATCCAGACAATGTGGACCCTATCACGGCCAGTAGAAGACAAGTACCAAGCAGGCCCGATCTAATGTATCTCCGAACCTCTCTCTGTGAGGGAGCTGTAGATCTGCTCCCAGATCTCGAATCAATAGAAGCTAAATTAAGATGTCATCATTTTTGTAATCCGCATGAATATGCGAGTTAGTCAGCTCCATTACTCTTTTGCTTCTGTTGGTCAATAAGTTCCAGACACTGACAGCAGCTAGTGTCATCGTTTGACAGAAAATTGCACATCTTTCCTCTCATTTTCATGCGCGAAGACCTGACGTACATCGTCAATGACTCTTAGCAAATTGTGATAATTTTCTGTGCATGATTGCGGATTACATAGGTCTATTAACAAGTTTGACAGAATTCGGGGACCAGCATATTGATTTTGGAGGAGAACGATGAAGCTAGCAGGTGCGCTCCTGGTCATGGGGATTTTGGTGGTGCTGACGGGGGCTAACGATGGTTCCACTACTACCCTGGAGGATGCGGGGGAGGAGTCGAGCACAGCGGCGGGGGACACAGGTAGGGAGCTCCTATTGTTGTTTGGGTACCACCATGTATTGAATAGTTATTATTATTATCTGCAATAATTACTACATGTAAGTCCGTCAGCAGAGCTCTTGAAATTTAGTTTCGATAAGGCAACATTTGTTTTGTTTCAAGCGAGCCTTTATTTTAGTATTCGTATGTAAACCTTCTCATCAAGAATTATCGATGTAATCCATCTAATAAACATGAATTTTTAACATTTCTCTTGAATATATCATATTTTATGGATTTCATTTTCAAGTCATACGGTAAGTTATGTACATTGTAAACAAGTTTAAGTCATAGAATACAAATAAGTTTAATTAGCATTCAATATTGGTAAAAAACGGAAATCGTAAATAAATTGATATATGTACATGTACAGTATTATTTGTACATGTACAATATTATTTGTACATATAGAGTATTGTTTTTACTGTTTCCTGGTTTTTGATTTTCGTATAGGGCTTTTAAGCTTATGGCATTTATAGATGCGAATATAAAATTATTCAAAACTAATTATTTAAAATATCACACATTATAATACTTCCGTCCATATTTTTAAGTGATAATATACTTTGCCCTATCCCCCAACCCTCTTTCCATCAGAAGGTAGAACGCTTCAGACAGTGCGTCGACACAGAACAGGAGGAAGTAGGCTACTGACGAATCGATAACAAGGGCTTATAAGATCTGCATCTGTCTGTGTAGTGTGCATGTGCATTCTGAATAAGCGCCCAACAACGCCACCTATCGAGGGCAGTGGTTTCTAATGCATGCCATAACTCCATATGTGTTCCACTATGTAACTTATTGCAAACACAACTGTCGCAATATATCAGACTCTAAGAAATTCTATCATCTTTCTAAAAGAATATCTATTAGATTATTTCATTTCCGTCTTGCAGGAACCACTCCTACACCCGAACCGGAAACGACAACCACGGACAATTCTGCAGGGAAAATGTTTCCATTAAGCGTCGCTTTCATTCTGATCTTACCGTTCGTCCTCGCTTTGGGGGGACTTTAGATACAATTATTCTGGATTACACAACCAGACGTGGCATAGCAAAGCTCAAAGGATGCGCAGATCAAAATCAAATCAATTCGCCGGCTTAATGACACATTGTATTATGTATTAATATTGTGGTTTTTAACTTGAACTTGCATTCATTTTGTATACTCAGTACTCTTAGAACTTTTGATATAAATAAACATCTTCAACAATTTCAATGTCTTTTTGTCAGTTTTGAAATAATTTCGTTAACAAATCAAACTGTTTCATATTAGAAATTGAAACATTTAGAGATGCATTTGTAGCAGTAAAGATAAACCTTCGCATATAAAAATGAATTGTATGCACAAATTTATTACACCAAGGATATATTGAAAACTTAATTTATCATAATATAAATGTTAATTTATTGATCATGTATAAAAAGTATGTTGTTTTACAATAGAGAGGTTTAGCAAACCAACGTGTACGCGTACGTGTACGTGTAGAACGGAAAATATGTGCATTACGTCATCAGTTTGTGTAATGACGAATTTCTACACGTATGTACCCGAATGAACATACGTGTAAATTGCAAAGTACCCGTAAGGTCGAACTTGTAGCCTCTGTTTCCCTGTTGTCTTTTTATTTTAATAAAAATGTTAACTTTTCTTAAGCCTGAATATTCAGTGCGAATACTGATATCTACCAACATAAATTTTCATTAGTGTTTAATATGTTATTGGAGTTTTATTTCACGCATCTCTTCCTCCAAAACATGCAGTGGCTCCATTATCTTATTAATTTGCGATAAAAAAAATGTGCATATATAATAAATGATGTTTAATAAAATTAACACATGCAGAATTCCTACTTTTCGTCTATAACCCACATTCTCAGCTTAGTAGGAGAGGATATCCATAATTACATTAAAACATTTACACGTACAAGTACACGTTACAACTGCTAAACAAGAAAAGTAATTGAGCTGGTACGCGTAGTTCTAACTTGTAACCTACACGTACAAGTACACGTACACGTTGGTCTGCTAAACCTCTCTAATATTGGGGAAATACAACTATCAGAAAAATGAGTTTGCAACACTTGATTTTTATAGATTTTTAATCAAACATAATTTATTTACAATTATTAAATGGTCTATATCCTTTTTGCATAAAAATACCTTAATTAGAGGACAGAAGAACCTCGTGGATTCTTTTTCCAGAGTAGGATTTCTGTTTCTCCAGAATATGAAATGACCATCAACAGTTTTGTATGCAAAATTGCCAAAATAAAATCATTAATGAAAACGTTAAAACTCTAAACTTGAGCAATTCTTTGGGTTCATTTCCCAGCAAGTCCTTCTTCCATGTGATGAAAATGAGTTCATACAAATTGGAGAGGTCAAATTACCTTTAAAACCCTAAGCATGTGGTTAATACTCCACTTTTCGTCTTATCTTGCTCTTCACAAGTATTCTCTTCTCATTATCAGACAGCAGTCAATCGCGGGTATATTAGATAAACTCGTCTACAATTTGCAATGCTATGTGGAACTTCATAGAATGTGGACATTTTTGTATAGATAAGAATTCGTTTTTCCCTATTGCACAAATTCTGCTTCCATAAACAGCAGCCGCGACGGAAGAACAGTGCTAACAATCGGCACTTAATGAGTTCCTCCAACGGTGCATTGATTCATCGTGCAACTCAGACATAACAAAATTTCTTGTCTTGCTCACTGGCGATTTTAGCACTATCTACCAGTATGCAATACATTAATGAAGTGTTGATCTAAGGGTAACAACTTTCTGTGCGAGTGCTTTCATTGATTTTGAAGATATTTAATATCATCATAATAAAGGCGAAATGTTACCAAGAACAAAATAACACACGAACAGTCCAATAAATTGTGATTAGTTGAAAAATATTTAATGTTGTTATACCCCTGTAAAACAGTTACTATATAACTCTATACGAAAAAAAAGTCCAGCATTTTGACTGTTGGACTGGAACTGTTGGATTGGAACTGTTAAAATCGACTGTTAAAAAAGACTGTTGACCGGTGACGTCACATTCCGCGAAAACGTGTTATTGATTAGAAGGGGTATAACAAAACAGTTGTTGACTGTGTCTCGGGCAACAGTTGCCCTCGACCCCAGTCAACAACTGTATAATGTTGCCTTTTAAATTTTTTTTCTCAAAATTTTAGGCTGTACTATTTGTCCTTTAACAATAATAAGATTGTGTTTTAGCTCACAATCAAATCTGATCTGGAGGTTCACATTCAAAATATCAAAACATTCTAGAATAATAATTATAAAATTGTACTCATATCAAAAAACACATTGTCATGTAAAGCAAACACTAAAGGTTGTGTATATACTCTAGCAGATATATGGGTTCTAAGGATTAACAAAATTAATTTTAACAAATGTCCTAATTAGTCTCAGTATAACAAGACGACATAAATAAGTGACCTTTTCATCAGAAAATATATTTTTTTAAAATCTTGTTTTTATTTCTGGACTATTTTATAAAATGTCATACATGAACGCGATGGAAAACTTTATACAGTTACTTGCTCTACACTGCAACGTAGTGAATACCAAGTAAGTACCTTTATCATTGTTTATAGGGGTGGCATTGACCGCAATCATGTCATTACTTAGTCTACTTTCAACAAAAGAAAAGAGATCCAAAATTTGATCAAGCATCAATGTGTGGCATACTACTAGTAAAAGACGAGGTTTAGAAGGTTTGAATATAGTGATTATGTTTGAGTGTGGATTATCTTGGTGAACTCAGTAATGTGGGTATCAATTCTGGAGTTGGTTGACTTTTGGCACCGTGATTACTGAAGTGGTCGCTTTTGTGTTGTGTTTACTTTAGTTGTTTGTGCTTGCTATGGAAAAGACTGTTCGGTTAAGAACATACCCAGTATCAGCCAGATACACCAATATTATATCAGTCTAAGATACAGTGTGTAATATGGAAAAGGCTATGTATTATTATTTATATTACACACAGTATAATACCATCAAACATTTTTTACGCCTCGATTCAACCAAGACAGTAATACAGCATGAATTACGCCAGACGTTGTTTTGTGATGAATGGATCAGGACCTTAAATCTTTACCTATTTCTGAAGGGGAAAAACCAGACAAGGCCCGCCAGGGGTTTGATGCAGATCATTTTAAGCTCTACAGATCGATATCAGTCCTACAGAATCTGCATCAGCCCTGGAGGTTGATACATGTACTGTAAAGTTAGCTGTATCGCAAATGCAAACCCCTTGTATTTACGACCCATGTAAAGTTGTAAATGTTTGTAATATTCAGAATATCTAAATATTCTTGACTTGGTTTGGAGGACGATATAGTTGCAGTGTTTCCTGATTGAAGAAGAAGCAACCAACCTCAGGACAGAAAGCGCCGTTGAAATACAAGAGTGATGTAGATTTTTTTAAACATTTCTTTTTTAGTTTCTGCTATGGATTCATACTGTTATTTGTTCAGATTCACTAGTAATTGGCTTTAGCAGTGATGGTGCTGGGAAAACATTCTAGTTTCCCTTATTCAGAAAAAACATTCTTAAGTTATTACAGTTTACCGTTTGGCACATAGAATTGGACTGGCTTTAATTAAAGGACGTCTAAACCACTCTATTAATCTTCCTTTGTAAAAATAGCGCAAAACAAAAAGACAGGGTCAAGGAAGTCTCTTATTTATGACATGAAAATATTAAACTTAGAAGGCAATTCTTTTAAGTTTAATGCAAGTTTTGGATGTCAAAAGAACCATGCCATATCAAGATAGTTTCCTCACCTCAAGAAGGCACTGGAACACTGTATTGGACTTACACTGCGTTCATCTCTCATCTTGACAGGTCTTCCTACCTGAATGCAAAAACTGGAAGCATGCAAAATTGTTGCACAGTCTACTTGCCTATTACTGTATAGTCTAAGCCAAAAATGTGCTATAATACTTTAAAGGCATAATGTACACACAGACACATATATGTAGGCATTTATAAAAACAAATAAGTATTTTAATTTTAACAGCAATTTATCAATTCTATGCAGGACTGTCAGTGATATGGCAATCAGTTTTTAGAACGCAGTTCGCAGTTCGCAGTTCGCAATTGAATAGTGAACTGCGTTCTATAGAACGCAGTTCGCAATTCAAAATTTAGTGCGATTGAATAGTGAACTGCGTTCTATAGAACGCAGTTCGCAATTCAAAATTTAGAATTCATATTTGGGGCCCGCTTGCCTTATATGCAATTGAATAGTGAACTGCGTTCTATAGAACGCAGTTCGCAATTCAAAATTTAGAATTCATACTTGGGGCCCGCTTGCCTTATAGGCAATTGAATAGTGAACTGCGTTCTATAGAACGCAGTTCGCAATTCAAAATTTAGAATTCATACTTGGGGCCCGCTTGCCTTATATGCAATTGAATAGTGAACTGCGTTCTATAGAACGCAGTTCGCAATTCAAAATTTAGAATTCATACTTGGGGCCCGCTTGCCTTATATGCAATTGAATAGTGAACTGCGTTCTATAGAACGCAGTTCGCAATTCAAAATTTAGAATTCATATTTGGGACCCGCTTGCCTTATATGCAATTGAATAGTGAACTGCGTTCTATAGAACGCAGTTCGCAATTCAAAATTTAGAATTCATATTTGGGGCCCGCTTGCCTTATATGCAATTGAATAGTGAACTGCGTTCTATCTAGAACAATTCAAAATTTAGAATTCATACTTGGGGCCCGCTTGCCTTATATGCAATTGAATAGTGAACTGCATTCTATAGAACGCAGTTCGCAATTCAAAATTTAGTGCGATTGAATAGTGAACTGCGTTCTATCTAGAACGCAGTTCGCAATTCAAAATTTAGAATTCATATTTGGGACCCGCTTGCCTTATATGCAATTGAATAGTGAACTGCGTTCTATAGAACGCAGTTCGCAATTCAAAATTTAGAATTCATATTTGGGGCCCGCTTGCCTTATATGCAATTGAATAGTGAACTGCGTTCTATAGAACGCAGTTCGCAATTCAAAATTTAGAATTCATATTTGGGGCCCGCTTGCCTTATATGCAATTGAATAGTGAACTGCGTTCTATAGAACGCAGTTCGCAATTTAAAATTTAGAATTCATATTTGGGACCCGCTTGCCTTATATGCAATTGAATAGTGAACTGCGTTCTATAGAACGCAGTTCGCAATTCAAAATTTAGAATTCATATTTGGGGCCTGCTTGCCTTATATGCAATTGAATAGTGAACTGCGTTCTATCTAGAACAATTTAAAATTTAGAATTCATACTTGGGGCCCGCTTGCCTTATATGCAATTGAATAGTGAACTGCATTCTATAGAACGCAGTTCGCAATTCAAAATTTAGAATTCATATTTGGGACCCGCTTGCCTTATATGCAATTGAATAGTGAACTGCGTTCTATAGAACGCAGTTCGCAATTCAAAATTTAGTGCGATTGAATAGTGAACTGCGTTCTATCTAGAACGCAGTTCGCAATTCAAAATTTAGAATTCATATTTGAGGCCCGCTTGCCTTATATGCAATTGAATAGTGAACTGCGTTCTATCTAGAACGCAGTTCGCAATTCAAAATTTAGAATTCATATTTGAGGCCCGCTTGCCTTATATGCAATTGAATAGTGAACTGCGTTCTATCTAGAACGCAGTTTGCAATTCAAATTTAGAATTTATATTTGGGTAGTTTTTAGCTCACCGAAACGAAGTCGGGGGGAGCTTATGCTATACCCTCGGCGTCGGCGTCGGCGTCCGAACCTGGTTAAAGTTTTTGTTGCAGGTCCTGTATCTAAGTTATTACTTGTCCTATCTTCACCAAACTTGCATGGATGATGCATCTTGACCTACTCATGGACTTGAAAGACCTGAATGCTGAATCAGGGCCATGAGTTTCAGATGCTGGAGGAGGTTAAGGTTTTTGGAGCAAGTTAGAGTTTTTGGTGCAGGTGCCCTTTGATAGCAATTTATAGGTTACTACTGGTCCTAACTTTACCAAACTTGCATGGATGGTGCATCTTATGATACTGATGCATCAGACATGCTTTAATGCTGAATCTGAGCCTTAGGTTTCAGATGCTGGATGAGGTTAAGGTTTTTAGAGCTGGTTAACGTTTTTGGAGCAGGTGCCCTTTGATGATTATATCTTAGTTATTACTGGTCCTAACTTCACTAAATTTGCATAGATGGTGCGTCTTATGATACTGATATACCTGGCAGGCTTGAATGCTGAATCTGAGCCATAGGTTTCAGATGCTGGATGAGGTTAAGGTTTTTAGAGCTGGTTAAAGTTTTGGAGCAGGTGCCCTTTGATGATTATAACTTAGTTATCACTGGTCTTAACTTCACCAAACTTATATGGATGGTGCGTCTTATAATACTGATGCACCTGACAGGCATGAATGCTGAATCTGAGCCATAGGTTTCGGATGCTGAAGGAGGTTAAGGTTTTAAGAGTTTGTTAAAGTTTTTGGAGAAGGTGCCCTCTGATGATTATATCTTAGTTATTACTGGTCCTAACTTCATAAAACTTGCATGGATGATACGTCTTATGATACTGATGCACCTGGCAGGCTTGAATGCTGAATCTGAGGCGTATGTTTCGGATGCTGGATGAGATTTGTTTTTTTGGAACAGGTCACAAATTTTATAGATAATAGCTTGCATAGTTGATTTAACTATAATATTAATGAACTGCAGAGGTAGCTTCAGATGCAGATCTCCATTATCAAAGTTGCTAAAAAAAATTATCCTATCTAAAACCTGCTTGATAGATGTGTTCGTTGTTAAATGATATAATATGATTCCTATGATATAGTATTGTATGATATGATACACTATTGTTTTATATGATACAATATTATATCATATATTATATTGTAAAAAGTTATATGATACGATATGATATTGTATCAATTTTTTTTTACATTATGATATGATATTGTATTGTGATATTGTTATGTATAGTATTGTTTATTATGATACAATATTGTATAATATGATATTGTATAATATCACATATATTATATTTTATCACATGCTATTTCATATGATATTGCAACATAATATAGTATCATATGATATGATATTGTATAATATATATCATTTCATATGATACGATATTGTATGAAATGAGATTGGTTTATATAATATATTATTATATCAATATATGAAAATGTATTATATGATATTGTATAATGTGATATTGTATCATATAATACAATAAAGTATACTATGATATTGTATGATATAATATAGTACTATATCACATGATATTGTATCAATTGATATGATACAATGTTGTAGCTAATTTTATTGTATCATATGATACAATATCCTACATTGTATTAAATATGATACAATATCATACAATGCAATATCATGCTATAATATTATACAGTATAATATTGTGATGCATTATGTGATATGATATTGTATCATATATTATTATAATGTATCATATCATATCAATATCATAATATATTATGATATTGTATTATGTGATCAAATACAATAATGTATAACAAGATACAATGTCATATCATATGTTACAATATCATATTTCATCATTATTTATTACAGTATTTTATTGTAATATATGATATATATTGTACTGGTATCATAGGATGCAATATAGTATTTCATATTATCGTATTGATAAACATTGTATCATATAATACCCTATGAAATGAACATATGATTATTATACAATTTTTATTATATGATATTGTTATACGATATTTTGTCAAAACAGTATCCATGTATATCCAAGATCATTAACTATGATTTTCAAATAATATGATAAAGGTGGTCTCATAAAGGTGATTCCTCAAAAAGGTGATCCCTCGTCTCGGTGAGCTTTGTAATCTGTTATTACCTATGTTTAAGAATCGGGCTTATATGCAATTGAATAGTGAACTGCGTTCTATCTAGAAAGCAATTCGCAAATCAAAATTTAGAATTCATATTCGGGACCTGAATTTTTCAGGGGCATCTACTAGTGGTATTTCACTACCACTGTGAAAATATGGTGATGCAGTTATCTACAGTTTCTGAGAATCGGGCTTATATGCAATTGATACTGTAGTTTCATTGATATTCAAGGGCATCAATTTTCGTGGATAAAGTGAAAATCACAATATCAAGTATACGTAAATTAGTGGCCAATGAACCTATCAATACAAAATGTTTATTAAAATTGCACTTCAATGAATATTTAATTTCGTGGATCAACTAAACAATGATCCACGAAATTCATATCCTTATCTAGTGACACACTAGTAACTATATTTTTATTCATATGCACTGATAATAAATGAAAATAATATATATATTTCAAAGTACATTTTATTTATTTTTTATCCATGCTTGCGTGCATGCATATTTCAGCATGCGCAGTCTAATATTTCCGGACACGACTTCCTACTAGACTGTGAAACTTGCAAAGTTGCGTTAGCGCGACGGCGTGTTAAGCAAAGTTGTGTTAGCGCGACGGCGTGTTGTGCAAAGTTGTGTTAGCGCGACGGCGTGTTGTGCAAAGTTGCGTTAGCGCGACGGTGTGTTGTGTACATGTGTTAGCGCAATGTCTCGTTTATCTGAACGCGATGTCGCGCTAATGCAAATGGCCCTATCCGGACACCATACCGATCTCAAAAACTATAGATTACTGCATCACCAAATTTCACAGTGGTAGTGAAATACCACTAGTAGATGCCCCTGAAAATTTCGGTCCCCAAAAATGAATTGCGAACTGCGTTCTAGAACGCAGTTCACTATTCAATTGCCTATAAGGCAAGCGGGCCCCAAGTATGAATTCTAAATTTTGAATTGCGAACTGCGTTCTATAGAACGCAGTTCACTATTCAATTGCCTATAAGGCAAGCGGGCCCCAAGTATGAATTCTAAATTTTGAATTGCGAACTGCGTTCTATAGAACGCAGTTCACTATTCAATTGCCTATAAGGCAAGCGGGCCCCAAGTATGAATTCTAAATTTTGAATTGCGAACTGCGTTCTATAGAACGCAGTTCACTATTCAATTGCCTATAAGGCAAGCGGGCCCCAAGTATGAATTCTAAATTTTGAATTGCGAACTGCGTTCTATAGAACGCAGTTCACTATTCAATTGCCTATAAGGCAAGCGGGCCCCAAGTATGAATTCTAAATTTTGAATTGCGAACTGCGTTCTATAGAACGCAGTTCACTATTCGATTGCCTATAAGGCAAGCGGGCCCCAAGTATGAATTCTAAATTTTGAATTGCGAACTGCGTTCTATAGAACGCAGTTCACTATTCAATCGCACTAAATTTTGAATTGCGAACTGCGTTCTATAGATCGCAGTTCACTATTCAATTGCCTATAAGGCAAGCGGGCCCCAAGTATGAATTCTAAATTTTGAATTGCGAACTGCGTTCTATAGAACGCAGTTCACTATTCAATTGCCTATAAGGCAAGCGGGCCCCAAGTATGAATTCTAAATTTTGAATTGCGAACTGCGTTCTATAGAACGCAGTTCACTATTCAATTGCCTATAAGGCAAGCGGGCCCCAAGTATGAATTCTAAATTTTGAATTGCGAACTGCGTTCTATAGAACGCAGTTCACTATTCAATTGCATATAAGGCAAGCGGGCCCCAAGTATGAATTCTAAATTTTGAATTGCGAACTGCGTTCTATAGAACGCAGTTCACTATTCAATTGCCTATAAGGCAAGCGGGCCCCAAGTATGAATTCTAAATTTTGAATTGCGAACTGCGTTCTATAGAAAGCAGTTCACTATTCAATTGCATATAAGGCAAGCGGGCCCCAAGTATGAATTCTAAATTTTGAATTGCGAACTGCGTTCTATAGAACGCAGTTCACTATTCAATCGCACTAAATTTTGAATTGCGAACTGCGTTCTATAGAACGCAGTTCACTATTCAATTGCGAACTGCGAACTGCGAACTGCGTTCTAAAAACCGATTGCCCAGTGATATTGCATATATTACAGAGAAGAGATATAACATTTGCAGACGCAAACAATGAACCTTATTAACAAACAAAATCCTTATACAGTTTGATGGAATACATTTTAAATCTTGCTTATACAGCATTAGTTAAACAACATTTCTCTAAGCTGATTGTTAATCTTTTATTAAAAATTCGTTATTTGAGTTCATTTATGAAAAGAAACCAGGATTTATCAAGATACATCGAGGTACAACGATTTAACGAGGCCGGGTCTAATTTGTTCTGCCCTAGATTTTTGAATGAATTTTTTTTATATGAATTTCTACTGATATACTAGTAATTATTTTTTTAAGATAAAAAATAAGACATTTACCACACCGTTTGCTTAAGGGGCATTCTCAAAGTTTGTTAATTTTTAAACATAGGACCCTATGGGATTTCGCTTGAAATGTATCAATTTTGCAATTTTTTAAAAACTTCTGCCCTAGGGATTTCTTTTTCTGTTCTACATATTAAAGTTATTGCTAAAAGGCATCAAATGGTCAAATAAAAAAACCTTTTACCTCCTGGTTTGTTCCAGGGGTCTTATCAAAGTAGTTTTTTGTATGACCAATTTGCAAGATTTGTCAGGTAAAGGTTATTTTTTATTTGACAAAAGCGGAAATGGTGATCTTTATAGTATTATTAAAACATTCAGACATATTTAAGTAATAAATAAACATATAACATCACATATTAAGGGTAATTAATATAAAATACATGGTTACTGTCTTGAAATATATGAATTAAGCTATATTAAAGCGGGTTTAGAAAACGTGACAGAGAGGTAGGCTTACTGAACCGGTACCCTCTTCGCGTTTTCGACAAATTTTGCTGAATATCTGGAGTTGAAACTATCACGCCATGGCGCCAACAAAGCAAAAAGATGACGTCACAATACAAATGAAACGCTGCGCGAAAGCGTGCGTACTCGTTCTGTACTCGGCCACGTTAAGTAAAGAAGGATTGACTGCCACAGTGATTGGAAGTTTAAGAAAATGGTTGGTTAATAACCAACCAGGTTATGATAATATACCCTGTCAAATTGTTATATCAGAGTTGTTTTTTATTCCACATTTACTTATTATTTCATGTTTTCAGGAGGCAGCATTCTCAGTCACAGTTTTCACAACAAGAAATCAGAGAAGTCTGGACCTTGTAGAAAGAGCGGAAAAAGAGAAGGGAGATAAATTTGGGAGAAAGTGGTATGGAAGATATGTGAGTTAGAAGAAAGCGAGATTAAATCATTTTCGGAATTTCTTAAATCTAAACGGAATCAAAACATACAAACAAGAGGTCCTAAGATAATCATAAATTATGTCGTGCCAGCAATTTAAAGACAGTTCGTTTAAACTTACATCTCTTAATAACTTCGACGGAAATTAAAAGTTTAACAAAAGTAAGTAGGTAACACCAACACCCTAAACTGGATGAATATTAAAGCAGTCCTGAGAAATATACCCTCGGAATCCATATAACATATTTTTGTATACTCAGTATATAAGATCTCTTTTTATACTTTGTCGATAAAAATCATAAAATGACCAAATGAGTGTACTGAGGTATGCACGCTTACATAACATCGGGATGTACCAAACATTGATTTTTATCCCCACTGGCTTTCAACAATATTTTAGGTCAACTGAGTAAATTCAGGTGACCTATTGCTATCCGTTTTTGTCCGTCGTCGTGCGTCGTGCAACGTGCGTTAACAATTTTACATTTTTAACTTCTTGAAAACTACAAGTCCAATTGTTACCATTTTTTATGTGAGGCATTTTTATGGTAAGAGGAATTGTGAAATTTATGGCTCTACCACCCCCGGGGCACCACAGGTGGGGCCAAAAATGCAAAAAACCAAATTTTCAAAAATCCTCCATACATGTGAGGAGAAAACTGGTTGCATTGTTATGAAATCCATGAAGCACTCTACCAAAATTGTGAAATTCATTGCCCCTGGGTCAGGGGTTCTGGCTCTGGGGTGGGGCCAATATGGCCATATAGTAAAAATGTATTGAATCTCTTCTCTACTCCAATGGATATTTGTTAAAAACAAATTGCATGATTATGATGTCCATGAAGCCCTCTACAAAAATTGTGAAATTCATGTCACCTGTGTCAGGGGTTTAGGCTCTAGGGTGGGGCCAATATGGCCATATAGTTAAATGTATTGAATCTTAGAAAATCTTCTTCTCTATTCTCATATATATTTTTTAAAAACTAAATGCATGATTATGATGTCCAGGAAGCCTCTTACCAAAATTGTGAAAGTCATGGCCCCTGTGTCAGGGGTTCGGGCTCTAGGGTGGGGCCAATATGGCCATGTAGTAAAGTATTAAATCTTTAAAAATCTTCCTCTTCACTCCCACACATGTGGGCAAAACAACTGAATAAATGGTTATGATGTCCCCTAACCCCTCTACCAAAATTGTGAAATCCATGGCCCCTGGGACAGGGGTTCAGGACATTGGGGGGGGGGGCAATATAGTGTTAATGCATATAATATTCAAAATTCTTCTTCTCTATTCTCACATATCTGTATGAAAAACTGACTTCATAATTATATTTACTAGGAAGTCCTCTACTTAAATTTTAAATTTCATGTCCTCTGGAGTATGGGTTTTGACTCTAGGGCAGGGCCAAAATGGATGTATAAGTGTTAATGCATATAATGTTTAAAAATTATCTTCTTTACTCCCACACACCTGAAAGGAAAACTAATTCATGATTTCGTAGACCAGATCTCCTCGACAAGTTTGTGTATGGGTTATATGCTACTCAGGTGACCGTTAAGGCCAATTGGCCTCTTGTTGTTAAAATCTGAACTAAAACGTGCGGAAGAAAGCCTAATATGGGGGAAGTCAACTATATAGTCATCTTTCCACCCGGGGGAAAGACTACTTAATAGCCAGTTTTCCTGTGCTTTCAAACGCGACACGATTAAAAAATGAAGTAGGTAGGGGTTGTATGCGATGTTTAATATATTAAATGAAATCATACTAGACGTGTAGCTCTATTTCAACGCGCTTCAAATTCATAAATATGTTGACAGTAACTTAATTCATCAATCATCATTATATGACCACAGTGCAGATTTTTTTGTCGTTGAGACAATTAGAGCAGGCTTTGTGTTCGATGCTAGTCTTCTTAGTGTAGCGGATAGTGGGGTAAATATTTCACTTGTGGAGACAAGCAACAAATTTTGCATGAAGGTTCGTTGAACATTATTTGATTAAAAAATATCGTTGGCCATTCCAGTTTTGGTCATTTTCAAGATGGCCGCCTCTTATTTCAAAATGGCGTCTTTTTTCATAATGTTTTCGTTATATTTTCAATATTTCTGGATGATATTTTTATTTTCTGTGAAATAATGAAGAAGGGTTTGTTGCATGATGTAATTAGAGGTTCATTCCAAATATGAACCCTCTGCGCATGCGTTTAAAAACATGCTGCAGTTCATTTTTGAATGTACATGATCTAATCGTCTGAGCAGTTGCAGCTGCAAAGAGCAATGCAAAATAATTCGGACTTGAAACATTTGCAATTCCCAGAACAACTAATATTACATAATTCAGTAGTTCTTGACATGAAGCCGCAATTGGTGGTAAGGATGTCCAGTATGAAATCCCAAAACCGCAATCTTTATCCCAACCCCATCTGGAAGGAATGGTGAGGTTTGTCACTTTCATAGTGACTGACTTAATGTACTATGTTCGGCTTGCAATACAGATCTCTTAATATGCTCTGCAAGAGCAGCTCTTGAGGGATCGAGGGATGCATCTTGACCTCTTTGCGCGTAAGCAGCGACCATACAATGGCATCCCTCGATCCCTCAAGAGCTGCTCTTGTAGAGCAAATTAAGAGATCTGTACTGCAAGCTGAACATACACTGGGTCAGTCGCTATGTAAGTGACAAACCACACTATCCCATCTTCCAGATGAGGTTGGGTTTAAGCTTGTGGTTTTTCGGTGTTACAAGGGACATCCTTACCACCAATTGCGGCTTCATGTCAAAACCTACTGAAATGTTGATGTAATGTTAGTTGTCCGACTTATTTTGCATTGCTCTTTGCATCTGCAACTGCTCAGACGATTAGATCATGTACATTCAAAACTAAACTACAGCATATTTTAAACGCATGCGCAGAATGTTCATATTTGGAATGAACCTCCTCAAATTATATCATACAACAAATTCTTTTTCATAATTTCACAGAAAATAAAAATATTACCCGGCAATATTTTAAGTATTATGAAAGACGCCATTTTGAAATAAGAGGCGACCATCTTTAAAAAGGCCAAAACTTGAATGGCCAACGATATTTTTTAATCAAGTGATCGATGTTCAAGGAACCCTCATGCAAAATTTGGTGCTTGTCTTAAGTGAAATTTTGACCTAAGCCGCTACACTATCTTAGTGAGTTATTCCGCCTTCCCTATGACATGTACATAGGGAGTTTTTTCTTTCATTGTATGTATATCTTTATTTATCATCATTCTGTATTCATATGCACTCTAACATACATTTAGTTCCGTCTGAAGATTTTTGCAAGTCAAGACCAGTTCTGACTTATGCTCTTCTTTATAAAGGAGGAAAAGCAAATGACCATTGGGTTAACATGGTTTCCTTTACCTTTTTTTCAAAATGAAATTTTGGGATTTATGTAAGTTTCTTGTCCTTTTCTTTGCTATTTGTTATTTGTATGTGGCGACGTAGTGGGTTTTCATTGGCTTGTGTCCTACATGGTCATAGAAACCAGTGTCAAACCACCCGTTAGCAACGAAAACCATGCAAATAGTTCTCATATTAAGAACACAAGCAAGTAATCCTCGTTTAGATACAAAAATAACAACACTTGCAGACATGTTCTGAGTTAGTGTAAAAATTAAATGTAGCTTTATAGTGAATATGTATATTTTAGGCAACTTGAGGCTCTCGGGTAATCTATTTCTATTGTCTTGTAAACAATTTTACATTTTTAACTTGAAAACTTCAAGGTAAATTGTCACTTATTTTTTAAATGCTAGTACAAGTTCTATTTTGGGAAATCGACTTTAATTTCTTTTGATTTGCATGCTTCTGTGCATTTTAAATGAAACTGAGTATTATAAAGGAACGATTATTAAAAGAATGCAGGTCTCTTCTTACCAAAAGTTTACACTTTGTGGTCCCTGGAGCCAGGGTATAGATAATCAGAGATTTTTCTGACGCTTGCCTCTTCGCTTCCCGCCCCCTTTTTATGAATAAATATTTTTTTCAAAATCAATTTAAAAATGACAGAGGTAACAGAGTTTTTGTTTAGGGTTTTTAAAAACTCTAAAATAAATCTTGAATTGCAAAAATGACACCCTCTGACAGGTCAGTGTAAGGGCTATGGAACTCAGGTGAACGGCAAGGCCTGTACACATCTTGTTTTTTAATGCATAACTATCTTATATATATTTGTATATAATTGTTCGTTCAAACAGCATACAAAATTCGCCAGGATAATACAATCTTAAAGGCAAAGGAAGAAAACAGAATTTATTACACCTTTGGTTATCAGTTTGTTTTCTTTACACATCTAGTCTCAACTGGTTCGTAATTGATTTTCCTTTCTTCGTTTTGATGTTACATTACTTTGATTTATTCAATTTAAAACCTTTTAAAATCGATCGATAATGTAAAGAGAATCTCATAAAAAGTTGAATGGTTCGGGTTGGATTTCAATAATTAACTTGAAACTGAAGTGAATTCTAGAGTGTTGACGGTATCCATTTCATAAATGCGTACTTCAGTGCAATCGTCCGTTTAGTTGAATTATCACGACAGCTTGTGAAGCTGCATGTAAACAACAACAATAACAACAGAAAAACAGGTTAAAGGGACTTAACACGATTTGAGACGATAGTTTCATGTTTTATTTTTATGCATAAAATGGTTTAAGTCAAGTTACATGAGAGATACAAAGAAAAGAAGTTATTGTTGTAACAAAGCTCGACAGAGTCTTATAGTTGTTTACAAAAAATGTAAAGTAAAGAAATTACAAATTACAATAATTGACAAAATAACTTGTAGCAAACCAAGTACACTGATTCAATATGTTCTTAAATAATTTTTATCAACAACAAAAAGCAAATCAGATTTGAACTTATACCAATACAACACATTTGCAAACAATAACAAGACAAGAGATTTGTTTACAGAACAAAGAATGCTCACCTCTGTAACTCGCTTGTAACTCGAATTTGATGATCAAATTTTGACAAATATTAAAAACATTAATATTGACCATTCTAGACAATAAAAATGAAAAAACAAACTATGAAAAATTTGTGCTCAAATCGTGTCTTAGTTCCTTTAAGATTATGGTTTTGGTTTTTTTTTTAAATATTTCTCGACTTATTCTTATCACTGTTATCATCCTTAAACAATAAAAAAAAATAAGAAACTTCATAACACTACATCGTGAGAAGTGTATAAACCAAACGTTTATTCCACGATCCTAAATTAAATACACAATTTAGAAACTTACATTAACTTTTAAAAATATGAACACTGGAGAACGATGATTTCTAGACGTAGAATAAACATCCAGGCACAAACTTAATTAAAATAGGGTCGTTAAAGTTCTATTACATGTATAAGTCATAGAGTTAAATGTATTTAAAAATGTTCATCTTACGATCCCATCCTTCCACAGCTACATGGGTATATGTAACCTTATACAATTTCAGATCTTAACTAGGTTAGCAATGGGCTTCTTGTATGAATTAACAATTTGTTTTCCGATGACTTCTTGTATGAATGAACAATCTGTTTCCCGATGGCTTTGCAGATGCTTGGGCAGTGATGTGTAAGATAAAGTGGCAGCAGAGCTAGGACTTCCTGGTAAAACAGGTACAATTAATGTAAAACTCATTGCACCCAGACTATGGTGAAGCTTAAGAACGACAAAGACAAAGAAAGATCTAAGTGCATTTCTATTGTGTGTTTCAAAGGGCACTTGCTGCTGTTGACTTGTTATCACTTGACTAATACCTCTTTATGTTGTAATATAAAGGGGGTTTTTATTTCTATTTTCTCATTGCGGATGAACTAGTATTCTTATCGATTAAAAGTAACATGAGGTTTTGCCAAAATATTGGTAACAGATCAGATCTCTTCACTGCTGGCAGCGTTTGTTTTATGTAGGTGCTCTATTTTTCCAAAAGTATGAAACACCCTTGATTTACAATTCTCATTTTAAAACTTTAGTACCATAACGTTTATATTTATATATTTGGACGTTCCTTTTAAAGTTTTAACAAATATTAAATAGCATTTAATCAGCCATTCATTATAATATTTTTAAAATATTTTATAGTTTTGGCAATAAGCAAATAAGAACAATATTTGCAAAATCACATTCACATTAATCTTCATAGTAAATTTAACGTTTAATCGAATTTGAAGTTTACAAATGAGTCGACACAGTCTGGTTATGCAATGTTTTCATGTGCTTTCACGAACATGCGCTACAAGGAGCTCCTTGTCTGATACATTAGTTTTTAAGTGGTTGGAATTTCTCGGCTTCATTCAGTTAAAAAATAAACTTCCGCAATCCAAATAAAGAAAAGATATTTCTTTTATACAACGGCGTGGCATTCTTAAAATTTAGTTAAATCTTAATTAATTTTTCAGACACATACATGTAAATGTATATAGTTATTAAAACGATCATTCAAATATTTACTGTGAATTGGTCAACAATTTCAATAATTCATTTCAATGCAATGGTTTATTGACATCACCATGTTGGGATACAGTCAAAATGAAATCAAATGACAGACAAAAGAACATTATAACATAAAGGCTACAGCATGCAATATAATTGCAATATTAAAAAAAGAGAAGTAACGGAGATCATTAGAGAGCTTAGAGCTGTATTTGAAGTAGCACAGGAGCCCGGCAACAAATAGTTTACAGATTATTTCCGTACATCCAGCGCTTATCAGCTTGTCGTGAATCAGTGTTTTCCTTTCCCTATCAAATGCGATTCATACCAGCGTTTTGTCAGACTCGGACTTGAGGCTACACTTACCGTAATGTGATGAGCGCCAAATGCTGTAGAGAATTGCGGTTAATTATTGCACTCTTTGAACTACAAAAATAGATTTATATAAGTAAACCATCCTGCAGACACAACAAAACACTTGGCATATCTTGTATTTTTTATATTTGTTTGATCTATGGTTTATATGCTTTATGAACGCATTTATATTTTGGATGCAAAACATCGTATGCTTTTCGTTAAAAAAAACCAAATGCTGCGAACTTCATAATAAAAGGAAAAGCGCATAAATATTTGTTTGAAGTAATAAACTGTTTATTTTGTACATATCTTTTAATGTTTAAATTTTGGCTTCACAATAACGGTTCCGTGTTGGTTGCCCTTTTAAAGATTCTATGCATGTACTGGTCTTCATCAAGAGACTCGTTTGGAGTTCAAATGTTTACAATAAAGATTCAAATCAAAAACAAAATTTGGTAGAAGAAAGTTTTTGTTGCTTATGTAATTTTTTTGGGAATGCTAGCTACCTTCATAGCCCGAATAAAGCGCAAAAGAAAGCAATTTATTGTTTTTATTTACATCTGCCTTGATTTTTTGAATCAATTATTAGTAAATATAGAATTTGCGTCTAATTCCAATAGTAAATTATGTACAACATGTATGTTAAAATCTGATAAATGTAAATGAAAGGAACAGACAATTGATTTCTTATACTTTATCCAAACAAATAGTTAACAGATTTCACAGCCCCCCCCCCCCCCCCCACATTGTAACAAGTTGCTCACTTTTTAATGAGTATTCTAATGAAAATCTCATACTAGGGGATATTTTTATTCGACCTCAACAACTCCTTTGTTTTCTAGACTTTTCTGGAAGAATATTCTATTTTCAACCAACAAAAAAAGATCAATATTTTGAATTCTGTATATGTACATACATTAAAGAGAAACCCATCTGCAAAATAATTTCGTTTTATATTATGAAATAAGTACGGAACTGTTAACAAATCTACAAGCTGAATGCATACATTTTCCTTAAAACAGTTCATAGATCAACTGATGTTCAGAGATCGACTAATGCAATGTTCATAGATCAACTGATGTAATGTTCAGATATCAACGAATGCAATGTTCATAGATCAACTGATGTAATGTTCAGATATCAACGAATGCAATGTTCATAGATCAACTGATGTAATGTTTAGATATCAACGAATGCAATGTTCATAGATCAACTGATGTAATGTTCAGATATCAACGAATGCAATGTTCATAGATCAACTGATGTAATGTTCAGATATCAACAAATGCAATGTTCATAGATCAACTGATGTAATGTTCAGATATCAACGAATGCAATGTTCATAGATCAACTGATGTAATAAGTTGAAATGTTTTACCCCTTGTTTGAATAAAAGACAGAAAAGTTTTTGTTTGTAGTCAAGGTAAATTCTTTATTGATACCTGGCGCAACTTAATTAATGCACAAGAACAAGACAGTGCCGTGATGCCGGGTCATGCATACCTCTCCGTACAAAAAAGAGCCGGGCTAATTGTAATTCCGTGGACACTTCATGATCAACCTGATAAAGTATGAATTAGAGAAGAAAAATAAAAAGCCCATAGACTACATCACGCTATTAAGAACATTTCTTATAAATCTGTTTAAAACTTTCCTAAGAAAATAAAACTGACTCAATCTCTATCAGAAAAGAAAATATTCATATGTAAAAATGAGATATAAACCATAATTAAGGTGTGACACAATTTTTATTTCTTCGATCTTTCCCCACTGTGTCCATTAGGGGAATGAACTTGTTAATCGTAAATGTTTTCAAAAGCGATATTTTTAACTGGGTTTTCCATAAATTATCAAATAACAAAATCCAAGTAATATGCACTTGAATTATGTATGTTCAATTGATATGCAAAACATCAACTTTATATCTTGAAAGCTGTAGGAGGAGTTATCTGTACAAGTGTTGTCAACCGTTTAAGTATGTCAGCGTTCTGGATATTTCCTGGCCAGGTGAGGGATACGCTCTACTTGCTACAGAAGGCATCGTTCGTTATCAGAGCTCTATATCTGGTATTCTAAGCGGTTATTGTAATGTGGTAGGTAATATCAGTCAGACAATTGTCAACACTAAGATCCTTTACTACATACAATTATGAAAGCTGTAACTATATACAACACTGTGCCTTAGTTTATGGGACGTCATAAGTAATAAAGAGTAAGGGCCAAACAAAAACAACAACAAAAACAAACTCAAGTCCTTCACGATATCAAGTAGCAAAATGATGATATATTTAGACTTCAAGGGGAATATTTACAATCCATTCATTTAGAATGCGTTTTCCCCTGTAAATAAACAGATTTGTTGTAATGCTACGTTCCCACTATCACGATTTGCAGTGCGATTGAAATCGAGGTCGTATACTAAAGAAATCGTAGTAATCGCTTCAAATCTCACTTAGTCTAGATCTTAGGGTACGCCATGGGAGTCGTTTTAATCGTAGACTGTCGAAAAATGTGCTAGAAACACTACGATTAATTTTCAATCGTAATTATTCGTTATTTCCGTATCAGATCGCACTGCATCGTTATTAAGCGCAGCACGTCGCAATTAATCCCCCTATCATGTTAACCTGGATCAATCTTGAATTTGGAAACCACCATGCTAAATAGATGCAAAGTCGGGTCAAATCGTAGTTCAAATCTTGCTAAACTTCCATCTTGATTGTTATAAAAAATTTCATCACCATGACCCAAATAAAGAACATGTGTTCCTGGTGACCGTATAATAACGTATACGAAAATATATTCACGTACATAAGGGGGCTCAAATCGAAGACTCGTCTCGTGATATTCGGATTAGATCGAGATTAAATCGAGATTTCTGTGGGGACAATCACAGGGGCCAAGCCCGTTTTAACATTAATTTCAATGTAACCATAAATAAAGAAAGGGGTCTAACTCTGACCCAGATAAAAAAAAACCTATCAGATCGCTTAAAAAGCCTAATAAATCAATTAATTTTTAAAACATAAGTGCGATTGTTTCTCGACTTGTTGGAATACTGTTGTTGTCATAGGCAAAATCCCATCGTGAGACCTGGACCGGTAAATGTCCGAGTAAAAATAAACTGGCGACTTCGAGAGAATAATGACGTATATCTCCGCTATTTAAAGAACCATTAACATGAACTTCGGCATGAGTGTATCTTAGACATTACTTTTCCGAAAATTACAAGCATATTGCGAGTTTTTAAAAATTTAATTGATTTATTAGGCTTTTGAAGCGAGCTAGTAGTTTTTTTTATCTGGGTCAGAGTTCGACCCCTTTCTTTATTTATGGTTACATTGAAATTAATGTTAAAACGGGCTTGGCCCCTGTGGGACAATATTTCTTGAACTTCTTTTCTCGTATCCAAATGGACAATAAGAACGCGGCAGATTGCTTCTCCTGAAATATGTCTATCGTGACTTATCGTATCAAAGATTAACAAACTGCATAAGCACATATCGGCTCTCATCACCTCTACTCGTACACCTAATCTTAGAACAATAGAGATTTTCCTCGATCAGTTGCGCTTTGTCAATCGTAATTTTCTTAAGGCTGCCTGGTCCGATTTTTTTTGTAATTACAGTATAATTTTTTTTTCTCATACAAATCATTTATCTTAGAAAGTTATGGACTTTCTCCTATTTACACCAGCAGAATCAGTCTCCTTTCAAAGTTAGAAATATTCAAAGTAAATAAAAATAATTTCTCTTTGGGCAAACGAAAAAACAAACCAGAATGCATCACGGGAATGTTTAGAAAAGGAAACCGCTTGGTTTCGTCCCCCGAATGGTTGGCTTTATTCAACCCGCATGCTATGCATCGATTGTAAAGAAAGCAGACTTTAGAAATATTAGCGAACAAAACGTACACATGTTTATTTGTAATTTGTCTGATAATTTAGACCTTTATACCGCGAAATAAAGCGGTACCTTTTATTGTCATTTGTTTTGTTAGCAAATTTTGTACGTATTTTTCTTCATTGAAATTTGGCATAATTGACGGGTAAAACTACTGCAATGTCTTATTATTATACATATACTAAGCATAGCCATCGTTTAAAAGCATAAAATCGGACCAAGCAGCTTCAACTGATTGCAGGACGGTCGGATCGAGCCTTTAATTTATTGTACAGTATAAATGAACAATATTTGACACTTTAATTCAACGTTACCACGATTCCGAATCTCGGCGCGATTGAAATCGCAGTCGTTAACATAGTAATCGTAATAAAACTCAAAGAAGTCTAAATTTCTTTCGCAGCAATCGTCTTGATCATAGAACAATTTAATTTTCAAAAATTACGATCAGCACGATTAATTCTCAATCGTTATAACTCGTGATTATTGTATCAGATTGCGTTGCATCGTTAAAAAGGGCAACATGTTGCATTTAATCGTGCCACAACCCCCTCCAATGGTGATGATTAAAATCAATTTTCATTTGGTCAAAACATACACCACGCTGGACTGCGTTTATTTGTAATGTGTCAATATGGTCAGTCGGTCTATATAGACATATCCTTCGGGGTCAAATCGTAGCTCAAATCGTTTTCACTGTTTATCATGATCGTGAAAAGAATCGCAATCATTATCGTATCCTATCGCAACAGAGCACATCGGCTTGTAATGATCGTATTGTAACATATAAGAACGTACTAAACACGTATAAAAGCTTCCTGAATCGCAGGCTTGTGTCGTGATGTTCGGATCAGATCTAATTCAAATTCTATATTGATAGTTTTTCCAGAATGCATGTTATCAATCTTAACGGGTCATGAGATCGCGTCGCCTTGAATAAATCTACCGTGGCCTTACTGTTAGTATTAAAACACACGAATCGCTAAAAAAAAACGTATCAACTCGCATCAAATAATATCGTAGGCTTAAAATTTTCAAAGAAATTCCATGATCATATACGATTTGTTAATCAGGGTGATTGTAGCAGATGGCGCCATAGTGGGAACCTAGCATAATCTGAAAAAAATATCTTTATAAGTGAATAAAACAATTGTGTACCCATTTTTGCAAAGAATTTATTACAAAGGAGGACATAGTTTTTACATATCTTTAGTATTACTGATTTCTTAATTCTCATCTGAATTTTTTTCTTAGTTGCTTTAAAAGGCATGAATTTGATATAGGCCTCATATTGGCCCTAATTGAAAACCATCATTAAACTGTAATTATTTGTTCTCTTTGTACAGATAAACATGATTGTGAAGTTTTTTCATAGTTTTCATTTTGATCCAAATGCACATACTTTAGAATTAAAACCATTTTAAGAAGACCTTTGACTTTCAGTATATAGGACGAAGCTATCGATTACTTGCGTCAAAACAAGTTAAATATGACGCGGTTTCAAGCGAAATATGCATCGATTGCGTAGTTTTAGCCAGACAAATCTTGTTGATTTCAAAGAGCCATGGCTGAGTGTCTAACAATGAAATAGACAGGCCTACGTCACAGTGCTGTTTGACACAACTACCTAAAGTCCAAGCTCTTGTTAAAATGGTTCAATGACGTCATACAGTTTATATTTTTCCCTCCTGTTTCGCATTTTTAGCATTTAGGATTTTAGAAAATATTGAGCGATTGCTTGAAGAAACAAAATATTCTCATCAAAGATGTATCTATTCGAGGCTTATAAGTGACAAAAAATGTTCATTGCTTAAAGTGTCGCTCTGTATTTCCCATTAAAAAAAGATATGAAAATGTAAATTTTTGGCTGCTTTTGATTAAATTACGAAAAGGGTAACTTATGACGTCATATACTGTGAGTGCAAATAAATAGGTACAAAATATATCTTATACCAGCTCTTCTAAAAGATAAGAAAACAAACTGGACCCATACCATATATAGTCTTTTGCCATTTAAAAATAATCTTTCCGTAGTAATTTTCAAATGAAAACATTTGATCATATGTATCAGTGTTTTATTTTCAAATCTGTCATTTTGCTATATTAATAAACAACTTTTTATTCAAAGTTTAACATTTAAGCAAATAAACATGACATAAAATTCGTTTCGTAAGAATACAATGAATTAAAAGTTATACAAAAACATGTACGAAAAGTCATTTAACATCACTCTACTGACGTAACAATAAAATGGAACCCCTCAATTATCCATTTGACCGTTCTGTAGCACCTTATCATAGATTTCGCCAACAGTCCAATGAGGAGCAAGAGTCCTTTAGCCTCCATCGCCTGTGGCGACACAGACTGTCCAATGAGAGTCCATGACACATAACAGTCACAGTTGTTATGGAACACGGAATACTGCCTCTCCCCCAGCCTCCGCCGGGCCTTCCGCACACAGTTCCACTTCTGTCGGCACGTCTGCGGGTACTTGTCCTTGAAGATCACAAACACCCCCGATACAAAGTCCAGCGTGTCGTTATTGTTCGCAATCTTCACGGTCTCTTCCCTGATTTCAGCTACCCCGCGAAACAAAAGAATGTTGGAGATTCTCTTCGGCGCGTAATGGATGATCTTAATTTTGTCCGTGGTAGCCGACTCCACCATGTAATGGTGGTTGTAACTGCAGTCAAAAGTCCACCACAGAAAGTGCAGCATCCGCGGCCGATGTACCTTTATGTGGGTAGCCGGTCCCACGACGCCGCATCGTATCAAGGTTTTTAGGTCCTCCGGATCTTTCACCCTCCTGCAGGAACATCCCTCCGGCTCGTAGTCGGCGTCGTAGACAGACTTCCTGGAGTAAGACTTGATAAGCATGTGTCCAGTATTCGGTGTAGTTGTCAATGCACTCTAAACGTCTAGTTTGTATGTTGTCCTCTCGCTTCTTCACTTAAATCGATTTAAGGAAGGTTTAAATATACACCTTTGCAGTGTCGATGTATGTTTACGCTAAATTTAGATCTTGTACTGAACGGACTTTCCCCTTTTACGGGAATTTTCTTTGTTGAAATTAAAACTTTTAAAGTTCAAGCAAGAGTGTGAATCACAACATAGCACAAGTCATTATGGTTTTCGAATATGCAAATAAAAAGCTGCTAAAACAATTTAATATGCACTGTAGAGACATTTTCACTTGAACGACCTTGGCCCATTTCTTTTGGGGACTTTAAAACCCAAACACTTTTTGAAACACACTGGTATAAATTACAACATGTAAACACAGTAAAAATGAATACGTAAATCAAGTATTATGTCATCGTCAGAGGGCAAAACCTGCTACATGCAGCAGAGAGAGAACGCAACAAAACGTGAAGAATTAATTAGACATGTACTTCAACTCTGACTGATGTGATGAAGTGCACTCCTCTACAGACCCTTGTTGGTGACAGTCAACGGCAACCCGATACCAGAACCCCCATCATTAAACACTCTACAAAGTAAAACACAGGAAAACCTTTATATTCAATCAAAATTCTCTACTTACCGCTGTTGCTATTCGGAATTGATATTGCGCCGAGCCACCGTTGCCTACCTAAACAGCAGGTGCAGGAGGTATGCACAAACGTTCTCAGTACAGTGCCCCTTTCGTTTCCTTTAGGATTTATATCCATAAAAAGTTTCAGATAACTCCTGCGTTTTTTGGGGCTGTGGTTTGCATTATCTAAAAGATACAATATTTCCTGGTTTTCATTCATTGTATTTACTCTGAGTTTAAGAAACATCATGATGATATTTCACATTCCGATGTTTCTAAATATAATGAAATGAGTGCAAGGCGGCCTCTAGTGCTTAGTAAATTAATTTTATTAACGATTTACTTGTATTTATTTTTTATGCTAAAATGATATTTAAAACAGAAGTCCATATATAAGAAATAAAATAATTTTGAAATAGCTTTATTATATAAATTGCTATGTAAAACGTATGACCAATATCAAAAATTAGGAATGTTGGGATTGTTCGCCCAATCAATAAACCGGCAGTTTAATATAGTAAAGATAAACAATCACTTTATCTGTGATTATTTTTCTTTCGTTTATAAAAAACTTCCCTACGGAATGTTTACAATTATGGAAAAATAGTTTTTCGGTGTGAAACAATTATTGCTTTATGTTTCATTTAAATACCAATTGAATTGCTACTTGTACGGCTGAGGTCAAATGTAATAGACTCTTGGTAGAAAAAAAGGGTTATCAATGCATAATGTAAACAAGAAAGATATCCTTAATTCTTTGAATAAAGTAACAGAGGAAGGCATTTTGGAATTTTTGCCTCAGATTTTAAAAGGGGATTTTTTAAACAATATATAAATATATGACATCCAAAAAAACCACCGGGCGATAGGGTATTTAAAAGAAGTGAAAAGGCAAGAGGGAGGGCATTAACTAAAGGACTTCTTCACCTTCACAACCGAAATTTTGCTCGACCAATCAAATCTTCAGGTTTTGGGGTAACACGTACCACGTGGATATGGGATGGTACAGTCATCATTGGGGAAAGTAAATGCGTTTGTAAGTATTATCAAAATGCATGATACGATTTACTGCGTAGAAAAAAAAGTTCTAGAATTTCCTAGTGTAGATGAATAAAGATTCTGTCCATTTCGGGGTGACTTCGTTACGACTGTGAATGCATTCAAATTATGAGAAGATAACAATGCACTCAATGTTATTTCCGGTTTGTCTAATTTCCTCTTGCCTCGAGCTCTGTAAGGCAACATTTAAGAACAAGAACACAAAACTTTAAGAAGGAAAAAAAACGTCAACTCTGTTTATATACAAAACATCTGCTAATGAGAAGCTGCAAAACAAATTTTAAATTTTTCTTGAAAACTATATGAACTCACCTATACTTATTATTTAAGACATTTTGCCAATAAATTACGAAACGCCTGCACCAGAGTAACTCCTTATACCTTTGGTATTTTAACAAGTGTGATATGATGTCCGTAAGCTCTAATTGAAGTTTACCTGATAATTATTTAGAAATAAATTAAAAACCTATTCTCATTTTCGATAAACCAGCCCAAAATAGCAAAAATGAGAGAAAGGTGGTGGACACGCTTTGGCGGATCCAAGTCAGTGGGAGTGTGCATCAAAATATAATCGTCATGCATCGCAGGCTGATCGCCTGTGATTGGCAATATATGGTTAATTGAAAAAAATAACTTAATAAATAAAATGGCTTAATTTGATACGATTTTTGTTCTGATGAAAAAAAAACTCTCCAGAGCTGGTGCCGAGGAACGCGGTTAGGCTAATTAAGGTCATTGCGGAAAGTGAAGGGCGAGTTGACCATTGGGCAGATATTTTATTTCTGAAAACGTAACTGTGGTTTAAAATATGCAAATAATTATGAATCCATTTGCGTTTTTTTATTTCATACATTTTATAACACAACTGATTGGTAGTATACCTATTACAATAAATTGTAAACAATGAATAGTGTTCTGCGTCGACCATTACATGACCTTTTTGTATTAAGGTGGCTCTATACACCACTTTTTGATGACGCAGTACGCAAAAAAGTAAATCTGGAAACATGCATTTCCGGTACTGGCTGATTTAAACTGAGGTGAATTGTATGGGAACCGCTATTTTGAAAAATTTGTTAAATGGATAGATTTAATTTGATAATTGGAAAATTCATTACTTACAAGTAATGTGGTATGTGACACCTTCACGTTGTGTGGTATTATTTTTCGAAACAAACAATAAAATCAATTATAAATTTTTAAAGAGTTTCTTTAGCATCATCGGTATGTTACACCGTAGCGCAGTGGGTTAGTGGGTGCACTACAAACCAGTGGGTCATGAGTTCGATTCCCGTTGAGAACAATACATTTTTTAACTTTCCAAAAATTTCTAAAACGTATTTTTTGGTTGAATACCGTGAAAGAAAATTATAAACAGGTGAACATATTTCAATTATACTTTAATGCACATTAATATCGACACCTTACGGGGATGAGAGGGTTGCTTTGAATTTCTCTCAGGTTGGGATACATAAATCCTATTAGCCTAGTCAATGTTCCCCTTTATTTATTTGACTTAGTTTTGCATTAAAGCGAATATATTCACTTATACAGGGCAAAGTATATAATGAAATATGTATGTATTTATCATTCCAACATTATATTCAGGAAATTTTCTTCAACTCAGAAATGAAAAGTCCCCAAGGTGTTTGGGCCTTGGGACTTAGGAACGATAACCCTTACATGAGGAACTTTCATACCAAATAAAATTTAAAATCTTTTTTGTGTTTATTTGCAATGGTTTTCATTCAATTTTTTTTATGTCAAATTCATTAAAATACATTTTCTTATAACATCAAGCAACTTTTTCAGATGATTTGTCAACAGAGTAAGAAAATATGAAAAAATATGTTTTGGGGAAATACAAAAAAAATTTGCAATAATAACATTTCTGAATGTTAAGAATTGTTATATTTTTTTTATGTGTCCGAAGGAGATATCCATCATATGACAAAATAATTTCTCTCAATTTGTTAATAGCTGTCTTTTTAAAAAATATTTTACAAAAACACGAAAAAACATTAAAAAAATCTTTAAAAATACCTATAGTATCTCTATCGTCATTTTAATATTTGATAAGTATATGTTTTGTGGTCCTCTACTGAAAATTGGAATAAACTGTGGGTGTATAGAGCCACCTTAATAAAATGTATTCATAAAACGAGGAAGTTGAATAAAGGGGGGGGGGGTATTCAAAACAGTCTTTTATATAATTAAGTTGGGAAACCGTGACAAAAATAATAGTAAATTTATTTTAAAGAACAAAATTTAGATATACGACTCACTAAATCCCGACTCACTGGTTTGAATTTAAATCTTAAAAAGTTAGCAATTTTTTCCAGTCAGCTGGAACAAAAAGAATTATGCATATGGTCACGTGCATGTGTATATCATCTATTTTGTTTTATAATTTTCATCTCTGTCCGTTCCTCTAAATATATCTAGCCATGATGGGGTTTTTTAATTTCAATTTTAAAGATTATGAAAGCAATTAAGAAAAAAATTAGTTCACAGTGTACACAAAAATGGACAAAAATATGGTTCTACACTTACACAATATTTAGCACTGTATCATTTAATGAGTAAAGTGTTTATTCCCGCGCTTGCGTATCATGTAGTATTTTATAAATAACACACGATGAACAGGTAGTTGCGGAAAAGGGAGTTTCGCATTTACATAAAATAGTTGTTAATGGAATTCAGAATTATTTTTCTGCAAAAAACATGTTGAGGTTTCTGTGTAAACAGCATAATACATTTTTGTAAAAAATGAAATATTTTAATTAGATTTGGGTAAACAATACTTAGTGCCTCAAACTTGATTTCGTTCAATTTTCAAACCACTTCTGCTAGAAAAGTACTTCTCAGTATTGCAGTGTTGCTTCTTGAAAGATGAGCACGGGTGCCTGAATTACTCAGGAACAATGATGTGGTGAATCTAAACATGGACATGGGTTCAGTTAACATTCCGAGAGTCTGATATCTCTTTCTGCAAACATATTCTCTTTGTAGTCATCCCAACGCTTGGTTGTTAAATCTATGTCTTACATATTATTGATTGGGAGCAATAGTTTTTGTGATCGGTTTCGGTCGATCACAGCTGTGTCCATATGAAGCATCCGGCAAAATTTACTATTTGCGCACGCATTGCGCCTTGCACTACTTTATTTACTACGCAATGACAACCTCATTTGAATCTTTAATTACACGTAGATTACTGGAAACGTTACTCTTATCCGTTTACCTTAAATTTAAAACATTTATACAGTTATATATATATAATGATTAAAATCACGTTTTTCTTCACATTGCGTAAGAATATTGATCGAAAGTATAATTTGCTTACTAAAAGTAAAGCTTATTCATGCCTTGCTATTTCGGAAATCAACAAAACGATGGTGTATATAGTTTTTTGCATGTAGCGTAATGCTTTTGTATTACATTGACAGAGCTGACCAATGATATCACATGCGATCTTAAAGGAATACTTGTTCTTTACATCAATGCATCGTTTATTTTTTTGTTATCGGCTTCGGCCGATCACAGTTGTGTCCATAAGAGGCATCCGATAAATTTGCGCACGCATTGCGTCTCGCACTGCTTTGTTTACTATTCAGATACAGCTTCACGTAAATCTTTAATAACACGTTAAAAATATTATTTTAATGCGTTTGACTTGAGATTAAAACATTTATACAGTTACACAATGATTCAAATCACGTTTTTCTTTACATACATAAGGATTTTAATGGGAAGTACACTTCACCTACTAAGAGTAAAGTTTATTCACTCAACAAAACGATGCGTTATGTCATGATATTAACCATGTTTAATGCATGTAATAATGCCTCCGCATGATCACGAAGCTCACCGATGAAATCATATGCCGATCATTCCTTTAAAAGGAATGTCGATTGTATCTATTAAACACGCAAATACATGTATTGTAGTTATTTAAGTATTGAATCCTTATTTTTTGAAAGATATAGTCTCATAACTGCAACGGTGTGTGCATACAAATTGAATAACGCGCGTTAGCGCGTTATGAAAATTTGTTTGCCCACACCGTTGCAGTTATGAGACTATATCTTTCGAATAATAAGGATTTAATGCTTATATTTACATTTTTTTACCTTCTTGCCTTGTACGCAAATGCGAATTATACCTCAAAATTGCTGTATTATCCTATGGGTAAGTTTAAATTAATGGAAGAGCCACTGTAACAGCCACAAGCGTGATCTTTGATTTTCGCTTGTGACGTTGTATTTATCAGCGTTCAACGTTTGTGACGTCACAATTAAAACTCGTCATTTAAACTTTGAGTACCCTGTCTGTGTTATGGTGCTATATCTGCAGTAGCTTTACATGCAAAATATTCGTGGAATGTAGTTATATGTTTTTATATTGTAAAATAAATGACATACTTATCTATCTTAACTGGCGTGTCTGCAACGCTTTTGATGAAAAATGAGGTCTTGTTTGTAAAAAAAAGTATTGAAAAGCATGTATTAAACAAGCATGAGTAGACTTGTGTATGGGTTATAGCTATAGCCAGCTAGTGACAATAAATAAACGTTTATTAGTCAGCTAGTGACAATAAATAAACGTCATTTACATCAATGTCTTCTTACACTCCTCTTGCACGTTTCTAGGAAATTAAATCATCTTTCTCAAATTTCTATATTTAATTGACATTGCCTCTGGTTTTCATCATGATCATAAGTAGGCTTGGGGAAGCAACAAAACAGTAACAGAGATTATTTGTTTCCAAATGCATAACGACCTTGAGTTTTCAAAGAATGGCAAATGTCTGTCAACACATAGAATGGCTGCTTGGTTTCATGAAATAAACAGAATGCAATTCCGCCGTCTCTAAAATCTAAAAGTACACAAACACCCCTGCGAATGTGTTCGGAATGTTTTCTTTATCGTTGCTAAGTATGTAATAAATCCAGAGGTGCTCGAATGAAAGTTCACGAGACTTCACCGAGATTTGTTCAGTTCCTGGGAAATTTCGAGCGGAAGTATACGTGTTCGGATAATATTCTCAAAATACGTAGGTACTGGTCGTTTTTATATCATATCCTACATGGATTCATGTCAAAACGTGAAAACCTTTTAAGATGTATGTCTTATTTCACCATCTAGCGCTTATTTACATTAAACGATAACATTCAGAACAGAGTTATCGTTCGTGTTCAGCCACGTGTAGAGTGGTTGACAATATAAACATTGGGTTGCTTTAAAAATCATAGCCATGTTTGATGCTTATGGTGTGCAATACCATGTTTTTAGAAAAATAATGGGTGTCTGTTTTGCATAAAAACTTAGTATATCGAGCCATTTTCAAGGGGCATTCTGCATAAAATAGTATAGTCTGTTTCACTATTGATGCTCTTACTAGATCAGGCGCGGATCGAAAATTAATCCTCAGGGGGGATCTCTACAAGCATGTTAATTGTTGCAACATCAGACAAAAACTATTTTTTGTATTGTCGCATTTATTTCCAGAACACATTTTATCCAACATAATGAAGATAATGTTTAAAATGAATAAACCTCTAGATTTTATATTTGCTTACAAGTACATGTACCTAGATTCTATGAAATAGACTATAAACACGAGGCATGATTTTTACTGCGAAACTGAAAGGGTCAAATAAAATCAGGTGGTCTAAAATTTAAATGACAATAACATTCGCAGGGGTGACAAAGAGACATAAACATACGCCAAGTAAACCAACGACTGGGGGTTGTAGAAACATGTGATCAATTCGTCAATCGCTCTCTTTTAACAATGAGTAAACTCCCCAGAATTTTATAAATCATGTAAGCAATTTTGAGTGGGTCATTTACAGCGGGGTTTTTTCTGATTTCTAGTGGTTTTGAAAATTGGTTTGACTTTGATTCAAAATAAAATGTTGAATAAATTAAATGATAAATTTTGTGTAGTATATTATATAAAAAAAAGAAAAGGAGGTTTAGAAATAGATTCGAAGGAGGAATAGGCAGCCAATTCTTTTCATAATGTTTAATATTGTTAATAAATAAAAATGCGTTACGACCGTCTCTCATTAATTTCCATGGTACAAATATTAGTATTATACTTTCATGTTAGATACTGAAATCTTATTGGTTTAGACGCAGTTGGTAATCCGTTCTATTACCCTCAGCGTTAGCAACACACTTGGCAACGGGTAACACAACGAATTGTTACATGCGCGTAAATTATGCGCGTACGGTTCGCCGTAGAATACACTTCATTTCTATATAAAAGCAGTAAAATTTTCTCGAAAAAGAAGACATTCAGTATAATAAAATAAATAGTGCCTGATGGTTTTCTCGGGGTGTTAATTTTAACAGTTATCCTCCCAAACAGGCACTATTTATATAGTATCAACTATCTACCTTTTATATCCAAGGAAAATCAATTTTTGATATAAAAAAAATAATAATAATGTTTTATTCTGAGATACAGGTGAACTCAGGACATTGACAATAGTTTTATTACCACAATATATCGTAGGCGTCGGAACCGGGGGGGGGGGGGGGAGTTAGATATAACCATACCCATAATGTTTTCTTTTCTTTTCTTTTGCTTGTAAAGATTTCTGATAAGGTCAAGCCCACCCCGACCCCTCACTTTTAATTTGCTTCCGACGCCACTGTTAATACAATGTGGTGAGAATTTATATATAAAACACTTTAATTGAAATCGATTTTACTAGATTCACGTGATATCTCTATGGTCCTATATACGTCCATCTTATTCTAAAATCCCTTACTTTTCATCAGTATGTATTTCTGTATCTGATCTCTCCTTCAAACCCAAAGATGACAACCTTCTGTCACGTGGCTATGAGCCGGAAATGACGATCTTCACTCACCCTCTTTTCTATGCTCCACGTCTCACGTGTCCCTCACGCTCTTTTTCTCCAATATTCCCTTATCACATCCTCTATATATACACTATTTATGTTGTAATATAAATTATCTAAAACAACCATAAACTTTTTAAATTTGACACTAATACATTTTTTCTGAAGTTTACTCGAAAATTTGATAATTAGAATTTTAATTTTAATTAAAGAGAAAGGGCGGTCTAAGTTATGGTACTTGTGTCCAATCCCAATGGTATTTTTTGAACAATAAAAATATGTTCTGATAATTCAATCAGGTTTTTTTTTCAAATCTTCCTTTTGGTACCTGTCGTCTCACCTTAGACAAATTAAATCAAAACGGAAACAAATTTGATATACACAGACATACATTAAAACTGGCAAACTTCATTGATTCTTGTTTGCGTAGGTCCAAAATAAAGTCTAAATTATCATCTAGTATCTCTTAAACATTAAGTAGAAATCTCGTACTCTAAAAATCATATGATGCTGTATCCCCTGGGCCATGTAAGATTTTTTTGTCTGATTGGTCTGTTTGTCAACACGTGTGCCGTTTCTCTGCACCTCGCCAAGCCAAATCTCATTCACCAATCCTACAACCACGTTAGCAAAAAAATCATTGATGACAAATTTTATATTTGCTGTATCAATTCAATGTAATTCAAATGCTTGCATGCATGTTATCTGTAAACTTTCTTTAATTTCACATGCCCCCTTTCAGAGATAATAATCTTCCTTCTAGCATCGGATCCCTCCCCTTCCGGATAATCTATAGACACATTACTTAACCAATTCACGAACGTAATTCCTGTTGCGATCGAAATGTGAAAATGACACGATCGTGAAGCGTTCAACCATGTAACTTTTGTCTGTGATCAAAACAGCGATATGTGCTGGCCTTGTGCGTGTATTATACAGGTGAGCTGTTACACAGGACACCGTGTACCTTCGTTACCCGTAGCAAGGAACCACACCTGTAATACGTCAACAGGTGACAAATATGTTCACTGTGAGGGAAATCCCCTTTTTGTTAATTTCGAGAGTATGGCACTGAAAAAAATGTCTTCAATAAAATATGTTGTTATGTTTCAAAAGTATCTAGTTACATGTATATGATAACTAAGTTTAAAAATTATAAAAAATATTTTTAATAAACAGTGATTTATTATCAATCATTCAAACTAAACATTAGTAGTTATTATATATTCTTCCAAATTCTAGTAGTAGAAATTCAATTGTTATGTTTACATATCGATTGATTTTAGATATTTTATCCTCATAAATTTTTTTGTGTGCAATAAGGATGTATAAAGTATTTAAGAACTACATATTAGAAAGAAAATACTATGTGTATCCAATAATCGTAGTATACAAAATGGTTCCAGTAGTGCTAAGAGATAATGATTTTTATGTATCATTGATATAAGTGTTATAATAATTCATGATGTACTTTGATTTTCATACACATGTACCTTAATGCATACGATTTATCTAAAGTTATTTCAAATATGAGACCCTTTACTTTACTTATTTTTGCATGAATGGTTAGACTGTTACCATCGGCTTCTGTTTTCAGCTCGGTATTTATAAAGCTAGCGCAAAATATTGAATATATTTGAAACATTTTCTCTAGAATCTTTAAAGACTTTGGGTAATGAATGGTATACAGCAAGATAACAATGGAATTTGAAGATAGCTTGTGTAATTATAATGGTTTGTAACGTGAATCTATTATCGGCTTTCAAATCGTGTCGGGAAGAGTGTCCACAGAAAAATTCAGGTGCGCCCGTCAATGTCCTTATCCTATTCTCTGTGTGCTTGTATCTTTTAATTATACAGCATTCAATTTGTTATTTTTTTCTTACACAATGTCACGTGTTCATGTCGTCCGGGAAGTAAACAATTACAACGTGAACTGAGATTCTGAGTAACAATTGGAGGTTTGTACTTCTGGATGCTGCTAATCAAAAGGTACTTAACAAATAGGGCAAATAAAAGTAGGCGTTAAAACCATTCATTCATGCCTTGCAATATCCGTTTTTCACAATTTTATAGAAGTTGAACTTTTCATATGCATGTATTCTGTAATATACAAGAAAAAAATAGGCTTTAGGATATTTTTAAAGATACACAAGTCAAAACAGCTAAATCAACAATAACGACACTGGTCGGGCTCTTTGTATATGCTTGAAGAATGCACCTTGTCTTCAAAACAGTCTTTTAAGTGAAATGTTAAAACTTTATATTCTGTTTGATACAATGTTATATATGTCTCTTTATAGTTTTGTGAAATAAACTTAGATTTTAAATGACCGAGAACTATTTTTAAATATTGGCATTGTGACACCTTTTATAAGTTTGAGGAGTTGAAGATATACTTGCACAGTTTATATTCAACCATGTTCTTAAATTATTCATAATGGAAATGCACCAGCTTACCTCCGAGATAATTTTGTATTGAATTATAATGTTTATAAAGTGCTACAGATAAGCATTTATAATCCTATTTGAATGAAGGGTTTCATGTTTCTTCTGTAATGCTTTAAAGACTGTCGTCAGAAACCCGGTTTTAAAACATTTTATTCTGTGAAATGCTTTTAAGCTACAAATACCAAAATACTACATAATGATGTGATCAGCATTATGTTTTAATTCATTTATCAAGTTGAATCTATTGATATGCCTTAAACTTTCAATCGTGTTGCATGGTGATGATTTTATATGACTGTACATGTACTCATAACATTCTGTAACGAAAACACCTGAATAAAATTGAATAAAAATCTCAATGAGTATTTTGAAAGTGAATTTCATCAACAAATCCTTGCTACAGAAAGCACACCCCTGTTTCTTGTACAGCAGGATTATTAACATCCACACAAAATGTAGACCACCCCACTCAACTAATATATACAGCTTTCGAAAAGAAATCTGTTTAGTAAATCCTTGTTGATATAAGGAATGAAAAGCAACGCTCAACTGTCTGAAACTATTACTATTTCCGGTACACATACGCTTTACAGAAATGTTAATTAAGTGCAAGATACAGTAATAAAATAAACTTTTTCAGATTTCAGCTTTTCCCATATAGGCTCTTTAAACGTGCAATATCTTACCCTTTTGCACTATATTTGCATTCAGTGTATATTTCCCATCTATTTTTTCATTGGAAATCTGCAACGTTTAATTTTCTGTTAACAACACTAAACCTATTCACGGGACATGACCAGTATTAAGCACAAGTATAAACATCATCGATCACGCGTTAAATTGAATATATTTATTATTGTAAGAAAAAACGTTCAAACTTACATAACCAATTTGATATGTACTTATGAAAAATAATTGTTTAATCATATCTTTTCGATAATGAAAATTTTTTTTGATAGAGTTTCTGGCACTGTCTTTTTAGTCGTGAAAGCGAACTAAATACCATGTTAATGTGGTTGTTCCATCTACATTGTTTGTTTCATATCCCTGACTATAAGAGCGTATACAATGGCTTAAAAATATAAATAAATACAAATATTTCGTCACAAACAAACATCAATATAAATATAAGCATTGAATGCTTTTTTTCGGATGACGTCGGTACTATAACACACCTGTTCACAGGGCTGCGTTCAAGATCGTAGCTGCTACGTAGGGTTACAGAGTTAAACGGTAAGCTAGCCTAGCCGCTACGAAGATATTCGTAACCTAAATATTGTATGCAATGCATCAAATTCAAGATGGCTACCTTAGTTTCCAATTCGTAACAAATATGAAATCTTTTTGTTTAGTGATATTTTGTTCATCCTATAAGTTATACTGATTTTTAATATGTATATTTCCTCTTGAAATTAACAAATTATGTTGATGTAATTAGTCTTCAGTTGAATATTTCCGACTTCAAATCTGAGACCTAGCGGCTAACCTAGTTCAATAGACCTCGATATATACGACCTAGCGGCTAGGCTAGCTGCTACGATCTTTAACGCAGCCCAGTTCGTTCAGCCGGTTATCATACTGCGCGAACGCGCGGTAGTCAATTTGTCTGCACGGTGTGGGCGTGTTATAGCACTGACGATACGCATCCATTGGTTCAGTAAAAAATAATACGAAGCTCAATCAATGTTGCATGATTATGAATTAATTATTAAAATGAAGAAATGTGTTATCTATAATGTTAATTAGGAGGTAAAGTAGTTTGTATTTTTTATCAATATTAATGACACCTGTATAAATAAACAAGAATAGCAAGAATAGCAAATATAATGTAATATGATAATTGCCATAATGGAAGTTCGTATCGGTATTCATCAATGTCAAAAATGCAAATTCCAGAACTGGTGAAAAAGAATTTAAGGATGTAAAAAACTTAGAATAATTTAAAAACACAGGAGTTTAGTAAGATATGTGAAGTGTAACTTAAGTGAAGAGTGTTTTTGTATATTACTTGTGTGCTACAAATATATAATATTCATAGCAGAATAATTTGGCATTAATATTAAGTGTGTATTTTTCATAAGGAGAGAATTATCACTTGTAGAACTTGTGTCTTTAACTCCTCGACTATATATATATATATATATATATATATATATATATATATATATATATATATATATATATATATATATATATATATATATATATATATATATATATATATATATATAATTTGGCATTAATATTAAATGTGTATTTTTTCATGAGGAGAGGATTATCACTTGTAGAACTTGTGTCTTCAATTCCACTACTATATATATATATATATATATATATATATATATATATATATATATATATATATATATATATATATATATATATATATATATATATATATATATATATATATATATATATGATCCTGTATCGTGCTAGCACCTACTGGCCATTATCAACGTAATTCATTTATCTTAACAACATAGAGACGATATACATGTTCTATCAAACGACATGAGGTAAGCCAGACTGTACAGTATATAAATTACCGACCTTAAGGGTTGACTCTTTTATTGATTCAAACAATAAGCGCACTAACCTTATCAATAACAAAATTTTTACATAAAAACAATGCACAAAATCAAAGGCACTTGTTCGTATTATAAAATATGACGGAACCAACATTTTTTTTTGTTAATTTCTATATTAAAAGCTGGATAAAAGATGTTCACAATAAGTTCAAACTCTTTGGTTATTATTGAATGTATTAGGTCCTTATCGAACTATTGTAATAATGCTATTCATTGATCATTGGCATCTAAGTAATTGCTAGATACAAAAGTACTATTGGTAAACAAATTATAAAGCATGTGTAAAATCTTAGATTCATTCCTGTTGAAATGATTCAAGATTCGCTTATCAATTATTCTACATGTTGCATCATCCAGACAAACATATTTGTAAAAATATCTATACACATTCAACCATCTGGAATTGTCCTTGTTTTGTAGTGATTGACTACATATACAATTATACAAAATACGAGACAATTTTGTCACTTTATCTTTCAAAAGTCTCATCCAATATTTGATCATCCTCAGTTTTACATTAACATACAATGTATATCTAGCAATCTATTCATATAGACCGGATTATTCGGTATAGGTGTCACGAGATTGATTGTTGGTTACAACATAATTTATAAGACAAGAAATCTATCTTTAAATATATTGAAAGTTGTGTAAAACTATTTTTAAACTTCTATCTTCTTTAGAAAAACAAGCATTCTTTATTAAGGAAGCAAGACACTTCCCAATAGATACACGTAACACATGGAGGTATCAGCTGACAACCGGATTACATTCACTAGGACCCTGTACTGTAAATTGTTCGGTTTATTAAATATTCATATATTCATTAAATTATATGAAAGCGAAACCAAGTTAATGTTTTATTTTAACAAATAGCCAAATACACTTACTGTTTCACCGTCTCTTCTTTCTGGGGTCCTAACTATGCAAATTACGTTGTTTTTTTTTTTCTTATCAAGAAATAAATCTATCAGAATTTGAAAAGTAATTATATAGAAGACAGAAAGCTAACTACCAAGAGGTAAAGAAAACGCAAGTAAAAATGTCATTGATAAACACTTTAGCACGACTAAGGGTCCCCTATATAAATGTAACATACTGAAGTTATGGGTTGTTCAGTTAACGTGTAAACATACGATTCCTTCAATTACCGTTTCAGCAACTTAATTGATTTGACTTTTGAAATATAAACAGACAAACTGGCCTGTTCTTGTTAAAACTCGTTCTATGCCCACAAGAATCAATGTTTTACTGTCCAAGATTTCGGGCAGTTTAAGAATATCAGGAGCTACATGTACAACGCCATAAAATGTTTGCCATGTCTGCATAATTTTTCCGAATCAGGTTCACATGTCTATATTTTTATATCATTCACCATTATAGATGCTATAAGACGTATGCCTGATGCAATAAAGAAATTGACAATTGACAATCATTTTTGAGATCTCCAGCCGATTTCACGTGCCTGATTAACGCGCTGACAATACTGTCTGTAAACCACAATCACCTAATCAACCTAATCAACCAAAGTTCTGAAGTATGCTAGTTGTATTGCGGGAATCAGGAGATTATTAAAAATGTGTTTCGGCCCTTTCGAAAAATTTAAGTATTATTCAGACACCCCCCCCCCTCCCCTTGGAAAAATTTTCTGGTTCCGCGCATGCAGTAGGCCTACGGCGACACATACAACCACCTCTACATTTAGAATGATATGGGCATTACTGATCACCTGAGTATGACAGTTAAATAAAACTCCCTTAGAAAGAAATCTATAGTAAAACAAAATCATGTAGAGAAAGAATGTTTATTCGAAAGAAGTTTTCAAAAGTTGGCAAAGATCAGACAAATTTTGTTTCATTAAGATTCTATTTTACTAAAACGAAACACTAAAGGTTTAATCATCACTAGGTACGTACATGTATTTTACTTTTGTGATTATGATTAAATAAACAAAAACATGCAAACATTATTTAAACAACATGAAAAAACTTGATATGAAATAACAAAAGCCAATGCAACCATATTATATATTCTGAAAATTTTGTAATCTTAGTTTATAGGTGACGGGGGGGGGGGGGGAGAGAGAGAGAGAGAGAGAGAGAGAGAGAGAGAGAGAGAAACTTCCAACTTAGAAGTTGGTTTTATCGCTGTTGTTCTAAACAGCTATATTTTTATAACATATCATGTGCCTGCGGTAAAACCACTACACGAAAAAAAATATCACATTTAATTTTCATGTGACATTGTGGTAATTTGTAAACGGGCCTTATTACGTCAGGGGATGATTGACAAAATACGGTAGGTGGCTTTTCAACGGAAGTCGCAGTGAGACGATACATATTACACAAGTTTGCGCAATGCTTTGCGCTCAAATGCATTACTATTTGAAATAAAAAAATCTCTCAACTTTTTTCTTCTTCATTTAAGTACAGAATAGGGTGTCAGTGATGGTACATGTACAATTTAATCAGACAACAAATTTGTCTTTTGGGCCTAAAACCCTAAACTAAAATACTAGTTCAACAAACGTGCGCTTCGTTTCTTGCATTCAGTTAACGATTTCAAATCATCCCGGGATAATTCACGACGACATCGTCGTTTCTTTCTCCATTACAATTTGTATTCGGATTTATTAGACATCATTTTAAAAAAGAAAGAGTTCGTGATTTTGTCTTTATTTGCCAGTGGGTGTGTATATTTTATTTGCAACAGAAAAAATATGGTAAACATATTCAATAAAAAACAGGTACTTTTTCACACATCCCACATTTTTTGAAGCTGCTCTCTCTCTCTCTCTCTCTCTCTCTCTCTCTCTCTCTCTCTCTCTCTCTCTCTCTCTCTCTCTCTGAAGTAAAATTCAGACACGTGTTAATTTGTGGTCTCATGTTATTACTAAAACCGATTTGGTTTGACTTTTCCGATCGCGTCGCGTTCAACTTTTTCAGCTACGTCATACATAAACAATACCCTCACCTTAACCACAGTTTTTTTATTGGTGGATTCAGCTTACCGCTGATTGGCTGCTGGTTAACTAAGACTAAATTATGCACGGACAGAACAACAACATATCAGAGAATGAAAAATTCACATGGGTACTCGTGACTGTCGAAATTGGGCTATTTTTCGAAAGTGTACACTTGTGATAAAACAATACATACGGTACATAACATATATAGCTGTAGCTCTGTGTATAAATTTTGGGTTAGAATATATAAAGCTACAGTGCATACAATACTTACATGTACAAAAAAACTTTACAGCAATTTGCCACTTATAAAAATAACACTATTTTTAAAAATATTTACATCATACCATACCACATTTTGTGCAAATAATCCATTTAAATAATTCTTCATTTAGTTTACTACTGTTAATAATTGTAGCTGTACCCGCCCCAAACTTTCTCATATTAAACAACCTTTAACCGTACTCGGAAAGCGGATCAAGAACTGTATTTTTTATGTATGTAAACAAACCAGTGTTCATGTATGGAGCGGGTGATCGGGGGTTCAGAGACAGGTAAAATAAAGAAATCTGCAGTAAATGGTTTGTGGATATTCTAGTATATGTATTTACACCGAAAGTGATAGGGCAACAGAAGAGAAACGAATCGGACACTTGCCTAATGAAGACGCACATGTACAAACCTCCTTGCACTCTCCACTTCCGTCTCGTTCTTTCACACCATCGTTCAATACTTTTATTGACTGTCGATTGCCGATCGAAAGGTGTAGAAATCGAGGAATTCATACCTATCACTTTGACTGGCAAGTTAGTAGGTAATACATGTGCATTATACATTTACGGTATTTACATGAAATGAACGCTTAGCACATGCAACTTTTAATTATTATATTTTTCCGTACTCTGGACCGTAGCTTACAGAGAGAGAGAGAGAGAGAGAGAGAGAGTTTAGCACAGAATTTAAACATACGGGATAGTCGATTTTGAATGAATAATATTGGGGGGAAATAAACTGTTCTGAGAAATCCTTCAGCTCTGGCATTGCATAAGCGTATACTGATAACTCGGCCTAAAAATAGGAGTTAACCAATCATAGTTTTCACACCGGCGGCGTGTATAATTTATGCATGACGTAGCTGACAGAAATGATCGTGACGCTATAGGAAAAGTCAAACCAAATCGGTTTTGATAATAATGTGACACTGTGACTTCGAGTCCTTGATGTATTTTATCCGACACCGTGACGATCTGGAAATCCCAAGCGAATTACTGAAAACCAAACACCAAACTTACTTAAAAAGTAAATTCGACTTAAGAATAAATAGACCCATAATGACTTAATTACGAATTAATAGGAGAATAAATCAAGGCTAGTCACATCAGAATATACGTTACCTGTCCTAGACGATGCACAGAGGAATGCACAATATGCATCTAAATTAAAACACATTCAGCCTACTTTATTTTTGTTTGATAATCGGAATCATTACTGCGAGTTTTGACAATTTGTATTTAACTGTACATTGTATTTTTGCATATTTTGTTTGTATGTAATATGTGAACCAAGGGTATTTATATTTTGAGTCAAAAAATGAATTGATTGAAAACGTTCGGTTACAAATGAGATGAAAATAAAAATGATAATAGTAAAATTGTGAAACATGTGTGAAAGACTATGCAACCACGTGAAATTTTAAGAGCGCTTAGTAAAAGGTTTTCCATTTTCTAAAAATAAAACAAGAAATCATCTTGACGCAAGCGTCAAATGGGCCGCAAAAAATATAATTGTTGTATGAATCATTGGTTGTTTACATAAAAACACACCACAAAGAAGAAAATAAAAGTTGGTTGTACTAATTTTTATTATTCGGACGATTCCGGTATCCTACTTAGATGAGGTAAGAATCTGCCGAGGTGTGCCGAATGCTCGATGCATTGTTTTGAAAAGAATGAAGAACTCCGGAATTTTCCGAATAGATTATAGTCTCGATAAAAACGCGCCAAACACGACAATCTACTAAGTATGACCTATTTTTCATTTACGAGTAAAACAAAAAATATGTGATATTTTTTAAAAGGCATAAAACATATTTCTACATGCAAATTTACTTTTAATTCATAAAAATATTCATATATAATATTAATTCTATTAAAAAAAGAACTATCCCGCAGAAACGCAGTAACAATATTTAAATGTGTATCAAATAACGGACCGCCTTCCGGCGGCCCGTAATAAAAACAGACGATAGTAAAAAGCAAAATTTGAATACCGGTGACCTATAACTAAAACATATATGTTTTATAGTAAATAGCGATGCTCAAGTAGAATGTTTTTGTTTAGAATCTGTTACAGATTTAGAAAGTTTGTGGAAAACAATTGCAATACAAGGGTCTATTTATGAAGAGCTTGATTCACTTGATAAAATGCATTTTGTAAGCTTACATGTATATAAACAATTAAACATGGAAATCTTTGTAACATGTTGACCATAATAAGGTAAAACACGTGCACCAGGTATCCTCTCATTTTCTCGTAGAACGAAATACAAATACCTGGATAAGGACATTTCACCTCGCTGTACATACTGACAATTCAGAATAAAAGCCCACCTGAATACCGTTTTGTACAGGTATCGAAAAGCTTTTTACTATCGGGGCTGTTGACGTAATAAGCCGGGGTCGTGAACTAATCATTCAGATCTGCTTCTTGCTCGAGAGATTTTCTCCAAATGTTGATCCATTCATTCATCTTAACAATCGGCCTTCACCCGAGGGCTGCTCCCACCTTAATCAGTCTGGTGCGAGAGGGGGAATCCCGACTAGTCTGTAGTAAGAGGGTGCAATAGATACAGTTAATTATTTAGAATATCTGTTTACTCAAAAAATTCCTTACCGTTTTAATACATGTAAATAAATGTTTGATGTTTGAAGACATTTATCAAACTGGTGGGGTAGGGGGGGGGGGGGGGCTTTTAACTCCTTGACTTGTTATTACAAGTGATCATTATCATGACTTACTCGGACACTTTAACCTTAGAATACCAATTATTTTCGCAGATCTCATCAAACAAGACTTAATCCTGTCGTAAATTAGGAGTGGTGTTACTAGTGGCTATAGCTGATTGCTTAAAAAACAAAAACAATTGATCCAACAGTGAAGGTTTGTTGACAGGAACGCCGCATTAATCATGCAACATTGATAAAAAAAATATATAAGTTACACTTCGAGCAAAGTAAACGTGTAATTCATTTTTTTAAAATTTCCACATAAATGAAAACAAAGCTTTAAAATCCGCATCTATCAGACCAGTTCCAGAATATCATGCACTTTTAAAATGCTACAGTATTGAGACAACTTTAATCGTAGTTCGTGATTCATTGCTTTGTGAATCAATGGAAATATTAAAAAGATGTCTGAAGTGAATTTTAATGTTATAGTATTGCCTATTAAAACTCTCAGCGCCAACCTGTAGCCACGTGTACAAAAACAATAAACACCATGAGAAATATTTAAATTAGAGTCTGAGATATTTATAAAATAGTTGGTTTTCCCCTTCGTAATAGAGGGCGGAGCTAACAGTGAGGTTGAATTACTGTATATAAGGACCTTGTTTATGTTTTCATTCATATTTTATGCAGACAGCTACCAATACCATGTAAAAATGCCATCCATGTTTTCTTGCAATTGTGTAGAATTATCTAAAGGAATTCATAATGTCAAACATTGTAATGAAGAACGTGTCTATGATTTGCAGCATTTAATTCAGTTGATTCGGAGCGGGAAGATAGGCAGCGCCTCTCACATTCGAGCCCACAGACGCCGGGCTCTCAGAATTCTGTGGTGGACGTTTGATTACAGTTATGACCATCACTTCCTGGTGACCGAAGCCACTGAGAACAAACTGACCATTATCCATTACGCGCTCAAGCGCCTCTCGCGGATAATTCTGTTAAAAGGAGTCGCAGAAATTATCCAAGATTCCGTAGATTTCGCAAACGATGAGGAGATTCTGGATTTTGATGCCGGAGTGTATCTTGTGACGGCCGAGAACTATCCACAAACACCACAGGAAAAGTCCAAGGCTGTGTGTAAGGCTAGGAGGCGCCTGGGGGAGAGACAGTATTCTGTGTTCTATAATAACTGTGATTGTTTTGTGTCCTGGACACTCCGTGGATGTTCTTACTCTTATCAGGCAATGAATGCAAAAGGACTTTTATTGTACATTGGAATAGTAGCCAGATATTGCCTGAGAACGTACAGGGTGCTGCAAACTTTTAAAGACAGTATCAACAAATTAAGATGTTTGTTTGGAGAATGAAAAAAAATATTTTATTTATTGTACTAATTTATTTATATTTTATTGTATTTTTACCGATGCATAATTACAAAACGAATGATCCAGTTAGAAATCCGTTGTAAGTTTTCATGTTTGTTGTATTTTATATTTTGTTATTTGTTGAAATAAATTTGTTAAACTAATTGAAGTGTCTGTTATTGCTAATTCAAGTTCAATATGACGAAGTATTAAAGGCTGTGTCAAGATTTCTGTAGATTTTCAAAGCAGATTTGTCCTTGAACTGAATTAATAAGTCTACATCGGCAATGGTTTGTAGGTCACAAATGATCTCACTTAAGGCTGTTATGTCTATGAACTATGAATCTAAAAAAAAATTTAAGAATGACATCTGACAACGAGAACAAAAGTGGCAAATCATTAACACATTTTTTTTTAAAAAGTGACGTCTGAAGAATGTTGTTAAATGAATATAGGACTGACGAGAAAGAAAAGAATGCGCTAGTTTTACCTATTTAAAATTAACTGAGATCCCGAGTTGACCCAGAATTTTCTTTTGGTTTTTTTAAATAACACGAATAGCTCCATCATATCGGGGGAAGACCGTAACGTGATATTGTTATTTCATGGAGACCACGCTCCGCGGATAGGTCCCCACTCCCAATAACTGTAGACCCGACCATGGTATGGGAGCCGCTCCTGCATGATGAATGTCGGCAACCAAACAGGCAAAATGACAGGACAACTGCAGTGTTCCTTAGCTTAAACTGATTTATGAATATGTAAATTTCATGTACATTAAACTGCTATTTTTCTCTGACATAATGCTCTGGCATAATGTAGTAGAAAAATATAAAACATTCCTTACAGTTAAAAAAAATTATTTCTTCTTAATTTTCTTTTTCAATGATATTGTTTCTTAATCATAAAACGTCATCAATCGTTCGAAGGGATTGCACAAAAACACGTCATAATAAAGAGAACCTGCCTCAGGGTTTACATGTACTAAATTCCTTAACTGTGTTGCCTCAGATTGTGGTATTTGATTCTGTACGATGGCGACCGTAAAAAAAAAATCAGTATAGGAACCAGTCTTCAGCAGAAATGTAATCAGAGGTATCAAGTTATCATCACTTCAATATAATTAAACAAAAATATTTTTATTCGGGTTTTTTTCATATGTACATTAACCTATATACTACATCAATCGACCTGCTAGCACATATAGGTGTACAGAGAAAAAGTAACGAACTTATTTTTGAAAGGAAATCAGATTTCTAACTTTTTACAGCATTTAGTCTATAGCTTTTTTCGGCAAAAGTAACAATAAAATAGAAGAATGTATAATTAGCCTCACACTGTATGTGAAATGTTTCATGTTTTCTTTAAATCTATTACATGTTAGACCACTTTGCATTATCAGTTTTACCTTGTACATAAACTGATGATACGATCAAGGATGCGTGTGTGTGTGGGGGGGGGGGGGGGGGGGTGATTGTTGCGCGTATTGAAAACTATAAGAAAGAGCCAATAATTAACAAATTCAACACATTTCAGGTTTATGTTCTTTAATAACAAATTTGAAAAAAAAATTAATATAAATATTACTTAAATTTATTAAACATCGCTGTTTCATTGAGTGTCCTATGTTATATAATTCGGCCTTTTAAATGTTTAGGACGCTATATAATTCAAAATCAATACAAACTGTACGTTGCGCTACAGATGTATATAAATCGAATATGCGAAACTTGTTTCACTTGCTTACATACATCATGAAATGTAACGAATACTATAGAGCATCATAAAAGCGTGTTTTGAAAAAGTTAGTTACCTGAAATCATTAAAAACTAAATACATGGACAACCTTATACTGGTCAAATCTTCATTTAAATGATGTTTGCTATATACTAAGTATTGAAAGTAAATATTTCTAATTAAAAATAGGGAATTTAGCAAATCTAGATGTAGTGATTACTATCAAAGACATATCTTTTAATTTCATGATAACAGCTTTAAGAATGTATGTGTTCACTCAGTAGATTTACTTCCTGATCAAATCTATAAATAGCCGTTACATGTGGTCGCTCTCGTCCGCTCTGTTGTGACACTGGTCCAGACACATGTGGGGGTTACCCACAGATCACAAAAACTCCGCGGTAATAGCCCCGTCTCATCATTGCCGATTATAGACGTTCTATTTTTCGTTCTTCTACTGATGAAGGGTGGTATGGAACGTGTATATATGATTATTCAAATACTAGCTGCATGCAAACTAAAAAAAGTGGCCAAGCTACTTATAGAAAAAAGACCGGATTATAGCTCTTAATTTGCTTCTTAATTGCTAAAAATAGTTGTTGTTTTTATCTTGATGTGTTCAATTGAATTCGATGAATTTTCAAGACAATTATTGATTTAGGTTGGAAAAACGATATTCCTTAAATCATTTTCATCAAGATTATAAACAAATTATTTTTTTTACCCGTCTTCAACTTGATAGCAATCTGTTATACCCGCGCGGGCAGTTGACCCTCCGCTCTGAGTCACATCATGTAGGTAGTACACGAACAAGTTGTTTTTTTATATAAATATTTAACCATGCCATCGATTGTATTACATGTAATACATTAGCATTTTCGTATTTTAGTCATTGTCATCAAGAATATAGATACATTTATTTTTCATGCGTCTTCAACTTGATATCGATCTGTTATACCCGGTCAGTTGACCCTCCGCTCTGAGTCACATCATGTAGGTAGTAAAGGTACACTTGTTGTTGTTTTTATATATATATATATATATATATATATATATATATATATATATATATATATATATATATATATATAACCATGCCTTCAATTCTATTAATATGTTAGCCGTTTCGAATTTCAGACGCTGACCTTAAATCCGGTTAACTGAAAGATGAACGAGTGCATCCGTTCTCAGGTACGGATGGACTGAACTCATTCAGTCTAGCTGAAAGCCATTATAAAATCGTACAAAGTGTTGTAGGAGGGGAGAACAGCGTAGAGAACTTAGCATAAGATATAATGCAGGAAGTTTACATGTATTAATATTTTTCCTATGCATCTGATAAAATGCAAGAATATAAAAATTATCATAGCTTTCTTGATACATCATATCACTCTCGTTTCATGAGGTTTCACCCTTTTAAAGCAATTTATCAATTTGAACGTTTAGCGATGGCTTCTCTGGCTTGCACTTGGAACACATTTTTCAATACTGCCTAAAATTGGGATAATCGTTTTAACATATTTTAAGGAGACCGACTTTGGATTTCATTGCGCACGTTTTTGCACCTTCTAGAAAAAAACAGTGTGTATATACTTTTAATGAAAATTTTTCGATATCATTTAAAAGATGGAACACAATTAACAAAATACAGGTAAAAATATAAAGATTTTTTGAAAGAACATTTTATTTTTCAAACGTTTTCGTTAGGTGAGCATTGCAATTGTGCTTTTATGACGTTATGATAAAATGAAGCTTTGTAGAAGTGCGTTGTAAGAAATAACATAAAAGAAAAAGAACAAATCGTACGCCGTTCAAAATCTGTATACAGAATAATGCTATCCTCAGGGGTATTTTCTTCATTTTTTCATTACCCCATTATACAGATCACATTTGTAACATTCCCAATATGCAGTAATATATGGTTTATTTTAATATTTGAGATGCCCCCCCCCCCCCGAAAACCAGAAGGTAGAATTCAGTATTTTTTATATATAAGGTAGAAAATGATGTTACTAATCACCTATTACAATTTGAGAAAAAAAGCTTATTGTAGTATTTTTTTATCTGCTTCAAATTGCTGAAAATGACAATTTCTTATAGTATTTTTTAATCTGCTTCAAATTGCTGAAAATGATAATTTCTTATAGTATTTTTTAATCTGCTTCAAATTGCTGAAAATGACAATTTCTTATAGTAAATGTACCTATATTTTGACCCATATATATATATATATATATATATATATATATATATATATATATATATATATATATATATATATATATATATATATATATATAAAACACCAGACAGTCGATTTTCTTGAAACTTTGCAAATAAACTTAAGTTTGACTGTACAAATCATATTCAAAGTGAATGGGAACCACGGTTTGTGTTATTGGTGGGTGCAGGACTGAAAATTTATGGGAAATTCTTGTAGACACATTGACTGTATATTAGTCGAGATTACATGTACATTTGCGCGGATGTCAAATTCCACTATATTTAAAAGCATTTATTTTCTTCCTGATATGTCCTTTAAAAAAACCCCAGATAATGACACCTAATGAACTTGTAATTGCAGTGGATAGTAATTTTAAATGAAATACCCAGTTTATGAAGCTATAGATGGAGTGTTATAAGCAGTTTCAGAGGTTTAAGTACATGTAGCAAAATATATTTTCAGTCTAAATTCGTTTGTTGCAAAGCGTATATTCTTTTCATTTAATTATGAACATTATTGAAGTACTGTTTACATCATTCCTGGTATAAGGGAAACATTGACCACATTTTCACCTTCGGATGCTGAATATGTTTTTAGGGAAAAGCATATAATACATCTACAAGGGGAGCGCTTAGGCCAACCATGTGGACGAGTTGACATCATTAAGCATATTTGTTTTTGGCAGTTACGTGGGACGCGAGGCGGTTCATGTACGCGACCTTAAAGCAATAAGACACAGTTTTTACAAAACTTGCAGGTTGTTTACCGGCCCAAAATAGAATAAGAAATTACTGCAGGCAGACAACGGAAAAATAACAAAAGTGTTAACCCTTTGAGATTCCAGTTTGGTTGTGTTGCAAAGCAAATGATACAATTTCTTCAAATGACATAACATCAACTCTTTTAATCTTGTCGTTTAAATTTATCCCAACCAAATATTTGCTCAAAATGTTTCAATTTGCCAAGCTGCCGGTCTGTAGCTCACAGGTCTGATAAAAATTAGATAGCAGACAGCTACAGTGCAACCCATTGAAAAAGTGTGTATTAATTGCGCAAATAAGCGTTGTTTCTATTTTTCTGTATATTTTAGAATTTAACTTTTCGTGTGTTTCTAAAATGGTCTTGTACTACTTTCACAACAAAATGCATGTACAAGTCCAAAGGGTGCTAGACCAAATTGTCTTCCTACTTAAAATAGCAGTATAAAGAGGTGACATTTTCTATGCTATCAGGCCCAAAAGGGCTATTAACAATGGTGTTAAAGATTGTTTTGCTTAGGAGGTAGTGTGACCGCGTAGATTTTACGGTGCTAGGGTATTTCTTCTGGTTCTGCATCCGCCGTGTGCAGTACGAACGTAGTGAGGGAATGTTGGCGCAAAAGGAACAAGTTATAAGGTTGAGGCGCGCTGTGGGCCGTAAGTTAAAAACGAAGGTTATATATGCCGTATTCCCAAGGGTCCACCAATATGCAATTCCAGAGAAGTAAAACCAAGTGATGAAGGATTCCGTATTTATTATCAATCGAATTTAAAAGATGAACAATAACAAACAAATAAGCGACACAGACGGAAGTGGCCGGTAATGCGTCAGGCCTCCGAACTGAAGATTGACAAATACGATTCAGTATATATAAGAATCTAAACAATGAGTAAATGTGACAATTTGATGACATCAATTGAATTGAGTGAAAGATTCACAGGTATTAGGTAATTAGATTAACTCAATGAGTCTTTGATGGCCAAGACATGAAAGGCATATAATTACGCAATGTTGTTTCAAGAGATTAGCAGTTCTTGGGAGAAACATCTGTCTGATTTGTAATAACAACTAAATAAAGAGTCTGCCGAGTGTCAATGGCTAATTCACTTTGTAAACATTAAATTCTAAGAATATATGACAAAATAAATGTTGTATTTGAAAAGTAAAGTCCGAAATAAAGATAATTATAGAACAGTCAATTTTGCACTGTGATATTATCCCCCCGCTCCGGTAAAACACGTCCTCGTGTTTGAAAGGAACTGTCAGCGGTAGAAGTGTCCGTTCCCGTAGTGTCCGTTGTAACCGTTGCTATGGTTGGGATATAACTGGTTTCGCAAGTCACAGATTTCTTTGCGATGTTGAGATATGACTTGTTTTAAATCAAAATTTGTTTGATGTAAATCTTCGATTTCTTCCATCTGATGTTGAATAGTTTGATCTTGGCGATAAATATCATCACGAAGGTCATCTATGATATGTTGTTGCTCGGTTAAAGAATATTCTAAATCGGAATTTCGAATGTTCAAGTCAGAGATGTCTTCTTCTTGGTCCTGAGAAATATGAAGTTGGTGATGATTTTTCTGGATTAGCGCTTGAATTTCTTCGGATGCCATTTTGTTTATTTCTTTGGATGCGTCCAGTTTTGTCTGCAGCTGTCTTATTTCTTCTCGGGAATTCTCTTGAGTCGCGTGCATTTTGAGTCTGGTCGAATTTAACTCCTTTTTCATTTCATTGAACTGGGTAATCAATCCTAAAAAGTTGTCCTGTGAATCTTTAAGAGATTGTTTTGTTTGGGCAAGTTCGTGTTTAAGAACAGCCGAATAGTCCATCAAATTACGAAGGGCCGAATTTCTGATGTTGTAGAACGGAAGTTCCTTCAGATGTTGTTTTTGTTCGGAATACTCTTGGATCCTGTATTTACCACGTACCTGGTTCGATTTTGATTTCTCTGCTCTGTGAAATGTGCAGGTCCTGGCGAAGTGTCCAGGCATGCGACATCTGAAGCAAGTGTTGTTGAACCAGGGTCTATGTTGTTTGGAATTTGGGGGAAAGGTCCAAGACATCCAAGCTGGCCGAAATCGATAAGTTTCCATCGTCGTAGGGGAACTCGCTTGCTGTATAGGTACGGGATCTAGCTACTGCAAGGTATATGCAGCAGCCCCGGGCGTTGTAATTACCCGGATTCTCCTATCACAGTGCAAAATTGACTGTTCTATAATTATCTTTATTTCGGACTTTACTTTTCAAATACAACATTTATTTTGTCATATATTCTTAGAATTTAATGTTTACAAAGTGAATTAGCCATTGACACTCGGCAGACTCTTTATTTAGTTGTTATTACAAATCAGACAGATGTTTCTCCCAAGAACTGCTAATCTCTTGAAACAACATTGCGTAATTATATGCCTTTCATGTCTTGGCCATCAAAGACTCATTGAGTTAATCTAATTACCTAATACCTGTGAATCTTTCACTCAATTCAATTGATGTCATCAAATTGTCACATTTACTCATTGTTTAGATTCTTATATATACTGAATCGTATTTGTCAATCTTCAGTTCGGAGGCCTGACGCATTACCGGCCACTTCCGTCTGTGTCGCTTATTTGTTTGTTATTGTTCATCTTTTAAATTCGATTGATAATAAATACGGAATCCTTCATCACTTGGTTTTACTTCTCTGGAATTGCATATTGGTGGACCCTTGGGAATACGGCATATATAACCTTCGTTTTTAACTTACGGCCCACAGCGCGCCTCAACCTTATAACTTGTTCCTTTTGCGCCAACATTCCCTCACTACGTTCGTACTGCACACGGCGGATGCAGAACCAGAAGAAATACCCTAGCACCGTAAAATCTACGCGGTCACAATTGGTGGATGTATCATAAGGTATATTTGACCCCTTATCAGATATATTTTAATATAGAAAATTCTCCTATTTTCTACATATTGTATCTTTATATTGTAATTGTGTTTCAAACTATTTCAGGAACAAAATGCACAAAAAGTAACTAATATCTTTTGTCACTATAAAACCCATTTCGCCGCAAGGAAATACTTTCTTTCACTTGATAATCAGTTTCGTAAATATTCACACTTATCACGGCGATGAGTGAAATATCTATCTAGTTAAGGTCAAACAAATTTTACGTAACAAATCACTTCTCAATTAGAAATTTCTTTTGATGTTTGATCTACTCAATTAGTGTCAGGTCATCGGATTAAGCCCCTTTGTCTGTACCCACGCTTTACCTATCTTTTTGTCAAGAGGCCCTCGCAAGGGAATCCTTTCTTATTTTTATTGATACAATAAGTAATTAACCTATAATGTACCTCACCTGGACTAAGTCGATTTTTGTCCCAAGATCCCAGCGCGTCACTTTATGCTGGATCTTCGTGGAATAAATATCTTCATTGTATATCGACTCCATTTATCAATTACAGTACAGAAAACCAACCTTAACAACAACAACCCTAAGCACGAAACATTTTTCGTGACAAATGGTGGAAGAACACGGTTCATCCCTTTGAAGAGTCAACTAGCAAGCTCCAGGACCTATAGCCATGACAAACTGATGACTAGAGAACAAGTCCCTCTGGATACTGAAGAGAACAACCAGGACATTGGCCTCGACAAAGAGTTCTGACAGCAGGACCAACAACAACCATGGTGGCAGTCTACATGACAACCTAAGCAATGGCCTACAAGTCAACAGTCACCACAGCTGACATCAAAGCAAACTCAGCAGCCAACTTAGCGATGGGCTCCACAACATTAGTGACAGTCCACATTACATCCTCCTGTCACTGCAACGTGACAGAGAAACCAGTCTCCAAGGCAATGACCTCCAGAACAACAGAGGAAGACCACACTGTGACCTCCCTTCACTGTGACAGTGGTACCAGCCTTCAAGACAATAATGGCCACTACAAACTTTTACTACATAAAAGACTGTATTTAAAATGGTAAGTCTTGTTTTCCAAGACATTCTTACCCTTCATTCAATTCCTTTTTTTTTCAAAATGTACAACACAAGGAGTCATTCACATAACACCTTAATTACTTTCATCAGACACCAAAATACATCAGTACCATTATAATCATAAAGCACCAATTCACAAAATGTACTTATCTAACTAATAGTCACTAACACTGCACGTTCCTCAACAAGAAACCAGTCTACTAACATACTTACAGACCCAATTTCAACACTCCTTTACAAAACCTTACAAGTGTTTAATAACAAGCATGCACCCTGATTCTCTCAAAACTTGTCCGGTTGCAGTGTTTAACCAGAGCTTGCATGTTTTTACGAATGAATTTAAGTTGTTGCAAGTCCTAATCTTTGACCGCCATGTCTACATCCTTACTTCTCTCTTTGCTCACTGAGCCACTCGTTATGTATACTTGTACATATTTAACATTATTTTCTTTCCATAGAACTAATGTTAACAGTTAAACCTAGCCCTTAACTTGTGCAATATTGACAACTATACATAACTCCTGATCTATCTGAACTTAACTTCCTTCTCTAGGTCACTGGACACTACCCAACACTTTCCCATTCACCTGCCTTGTTTTGAATTAATCAAGTGCATGTTCTTGAGCATACTTACTTGTTTACTTTTACATACTTACATGTTTACTACTACGCGACCGTTGCACATTATCCGCATTCACTAGCCACTTTACACCAGCACATAACACCCCCAACTTACAACTGGTAGTGATTGCATGCTTCATCCTTTTGTTTCTCGTACATTCGCTCTCTAACTACCTGCATATTATAAGGTACATTTGACCATTAATTATCCGATCATGCAAAACAAATACACACAAAGAAATTAGTCAACATTCCATTAACATTAAACCTCTCACCCGTCAAAGCGTACAAACTCCGCTCAATGTTACAACAACCTTACACAGCATACTTATTATCTCACCATCAATATTTCAAGTTAATTGAATAAAATCATTTAATAAAAAAAAATCTTGGATCACAATTCTTACAGTGTGGAAGTGTGTATGAATGTATTCCCTTGAATATGGTACATGGCATTTATTTTTTTTTTTTCATTTCCTCATGTGTTGTACAACTTTGACTGTTAACTGTACATGTATAGCTATTTTTCAGATTTTTGTATATAGCCAAGTTGTATACTTTGTACTTTGAGATGCTTTTATCTCAGCTGTACTGATGTATCTTTATTTTGTACTTCAACATCACCATTGATGTTGAAATTTTGTTGTTTTTTTCACTCATTTACCAATTTTAATAGTCTCCATGTTTAGTTGTTTTGTTTTGTTTTTTTAAATTTTTTTGACAAGCATAATCATTTATGCGGTACTATCACATCACCATAGATGTTGATATTTTTTTTTTGTACCAGCATCAACCACTGATGCCCTTTTTTCACATCACCATAGATGTTGATTATACACGTGTATATTTTTTTTTTTTTTTTCAACCCAGCATCAACCACTGATGCCCTTACCTCGCATCACCATAGATGCCCATTATTATTTTTTTACCCAGCATCAACCGCTGATGCCCTATCATCACATCACCATAGATGTTGACTATTTTTTTTTTACCTTAGCATCAACCGCTGATGCCATTTTCTCACATCACCATAGATGTTGATTTGTATCATATTATGTATGATTTTTTTTTTTCTTATGTGTTCATTCTTTAACCATAGATGTTGATTCTTGTTGCAAATAACACCATGTACATAATTATTGCTCTCTTTTTTTTTTTTTTATCAGTGATCATGAATCATGCATCTTGCGGTTCATTACTTGTATGTTATTTTTAGTTTCTAGTAGTAGATAGTTATTTTTTTTCATTTTGTATACACGCATTAATTCATTTAACTAGATACCTAGCTCATTCAACATTAACCCCCCCCCCCCCCCCCCATTTTTTTTTAGCCCCTACCATAACTTTTATTTTTGAGGACAAAAATTTTCCGAACCAGGAGGGAATTATCATAAGGTATATTTGACCCCTTATCAGATATATTTTAATATAGAAAATTCTCCTATTTTCTACATATTGTATCTTTATATTGTAATTGTGTTTCAAACTATTTCAGGAACAAAATGCACAAAAAGTAACTAATATCTTTTGTCACTATAAAACCCATTTCGCCGCAAGGAAATACTTTCTTTCACTTGATAATCAGTTTCGTAAATATTCACACTTATCACGGCGATGAGTGAAATATCTATCTAGTTAAGGTCAAACAAATTTTACGTAACAAATCACTTCTCAATTAGAAATTTCTTTTGATGTTTGATCTACTCAATTAGTGTCAGGTCATCGGATTAAGCCCCTTTGTCTGTACCCACGCTTTACCTATCTTTTTGTCAAGAGGCCCTCGCAAGGGAATCCTTTCTTATTTTTATTGATACAATAAGTAATTAACCTATAATGTACCTCACCTGGACTAAGTCGATTTTTGTCCCAAGATCCCAGCGCGTCACTTTATGCTGGATCTTCGTGGAATAAATATCTTCATTGTATATCGACTCCATTTATCAATTACAGTACAGAAAACCAACCTTAACAACAACAACCCTAAGCACGAAACATTTTTCGTTACAGTAGTAAAAATGTCTTAGAAACACACGCGTTTTATGGCAGTTTAAAGAAACGGAGAAATGTATCGAAAAACAAGAAAATGTTTTTTCAGTTTAGCTCTCTAATGATCTGTCCATTTTTTCCTACATCCATGAGATAGAGATATGCAGCTACATTTTGTCTTGCACAATATCAATTCGTCACAGTGAAAAGATGTTTGGAAAAACCCAAATCCAATTAACAATCGTAGAAATATGACCAATTATACCCTTCTACGTAGGTTACCATACATAAATACTAACCAATACCAGCTTAATAGTTTCCATTTTTTCTGGGAGTTGAGATTTTTTTTTTAATTTTCCGAAATATTTACGGATCAGTGGATTCAAAGGGACATAGGGTCTTTTTATTCCAAATAACAGGATAACATGTAGAGAAAGAAGTCACCAGCGTCTCGTGGTGTCACTGGAAGTGCGAAAGATTCTTAGCGGGAAAGCTATCTACGTGCAATCTACGTCCTTCCAATCTAAAAATTAACATACCAAGTAAAGGAATCAACAGGACGTCCTTCCAATCTAAAAATTAACATACCAAGTAAAGGGATTAACAGGACGTCCTTCCAATCTAAAAATTAACATACCAAGTAAAGGGATCAACAGGACGTCCTTCCAATCTAAAAGTTAACATACCAAGTAAAGGAATTAACAGGACGTCCTTCCAATCTAAAAATTAACATACCAAGTAAAGGAATTAACAGGACGTCCTGCCAATCTAAAAATTAACATACCAAGTAAAGGGATCAACAGGACGTCCTTCCAATCTAAAAATTAACATACCAAGTAAAAGAATCAACAGGACGTCCTTCCAAACTAAAAATTAACATACCAAGTAAAGGGATCAACAGGACGTCCTTCCACACTAAAGAACATATCCAGTTAAGGAATCACCTCCTCTGTTATCTAAGTTTGTTTCTATATTTTCTTAAAACACACAATACAAATAAAACGGTAAACTGCAGATCTTGTTCTAAACAAACTACTCCATAATAATTTCAGCTACTTAATTTTTTTATTTAATGATTTACTGACATTATTTTTGCTTGATATAGATGTTCCAATAATATTATCGAATTGTCTGATTTAGATCTAGATGTTCCTTAAATATTATATATTTTTTATTTAATTGAAATTGTACAGTTAGGTTGGCAGTAGATATGTAAAACAAGAGATGTTTGTGAAACACTTATGCCCCCCCCCCCCCCCCCACCCCTTGGAAACATCCACAAAGAAAATGAAGGTAAACTGCAAATATTTGGAATTGTTCTAAATCCGAAGTGCAAAACTCTGCAAAAATCGCTCTATCATACCCAAAATTAAACTTGACCTAGATATTATTTAGATAAACCTGTATACTAAATTTCATATCAATATGTGTATCCTTTGCGAAGAAAATGAGCGGAAACTGCAAATAACAAGAATTTTTCTAATTTTCCAAGAGACATAACTTTATCGAAAATTCCTCGATCGTACCCATCATCGACCTTGACCTAGATATTATCATGATAAACCTGTATACCGAATTTCATTTCAATATGTTCATCCTCTGCGAAGAAAATGAGCGGAAACTGCAAATAACTGGAATTTTTCTACGTCCAAGGGCCATAACTCTGTCGAAAATAGCTCGATCGTACCCATTATTGACCTTGACCTAGATATTATCATGATAAACCCGTATACTAAATTTCATTTTAATATGCTCATCCTCTGCAAAGAAAATGAACAGAAACTCTTGGTGGACTTTATTGGTGCATAGTCTTAATTTGAGTAAAATTGTTTTATTAGTCCCCTTCCGGTTTTCATCGGAGGGGACTATAGCTTTCCTCTGCGTCCGTCCGTCCGTCCGTCCGTCTGTCTGTCTGTCTGTCCGTCCGTCTATCCCACTTCAGTATTCCAAACCTTTTTTTCTTTATGCGTTTGATAAATAATATGAAATTAGCTGAACAGCTTCAAAATGTCAATCTACAGATCAAGTTAACACCTTTTTAGCGGCTGGATGACATATTTTCGAGAAAATTAATTTTTTATATTCCTTTTTTTTTAATGTTCGTGTTCGTTATCGGGTTTTTGTGTATATTGAATAAACGAGGAAAGTATGTAGTCAGTAATAATATCGTGCATTACTTGGACCATTCCTTTTATTGTTTCTAACAAACAAATAAGTTCTGTAAAATAGTGTCAAGCATTGCGTTGTAAATTTAATCGACAGGTTTTTTTGTGTATTATTATCCGGTTGGTCTGTTGGGGGTATAGAAGACGGTAAGAGTGGTATTCTGCATAACAGTGCATTGTTTTCACAAATTTCTATAAACCGGTAGGGGACGTGTATTGCTTATGCAATACTCTCAGAATGTTTGTTATATTTAATTTTTCTCATATTTAATTATTAAGTTGCTTTGATTACCTTAATCTTTTTTTAAATTGTCAATTAAAACTTTATTGTCCGTAGCCCATTTTCAGATACAGTGTTCTTTATTCACGTTCTTACCTCTTGCCATGTTTTTTTTATTTCATTGAAGTTGCTGGATAGACCAAATACGATGTTGTTTTTTTTCCCTTTGTTTTTCTCAACTTTATTCTATTGTTACATTGTACCATCAATGTTTGTCAAATTGACTGTTAAAGGAGAGGGCTCAAATAGGCAGACTCCCTGCTGCCCAATCCTATTATGTAATATTTTTTACATGATAAAATATTGTTTAAAAATAAAATACGATGTGAAACTGCCATATTAATGTGTTTATAATATTTACAAATAGAAAAAAAATATCTATGTACAATTATTTAACCATAATACTTTCGTTGTAAACAAAAATCAGGCATTTACAAATAATTTATGTTATGCAGTAAAAATTGTAACCAGTATAAAGGTGTAAAAATAAAAAAATTAAAGACCATGCGCTTTTAAATTTTAGACTTTATGGAATATCAATTTTTTTTTTCTTCTTCTTTTTTTTTTTTTTTTTTTTTTTTTTTTTTTACAATTTTACAACATTAGACCTTATAGATCAATAATACGGTCTCATAAAGGTCAAGATCTAGTAAACCATTCTAGAGTGTGTTTTTGTTGCAAAAACCATTATGACACCATTGCTTTGTTACATCTTTTCCCCGTACTTAACGGTTTCAAAGGAAATACATGTATGTAGAAAATGAACCAATTTCTTGACATTATAGTTACATGTATACGAAATCGTGGGAAAAGTAATCCTCATACCTATAATTAATTTGACACCATTTTAAAGAGGAGGTCAAGAGCTTGTTAAATGCCATTCTTGGAGAGACTGTGGGCATTCCAGATATATTTCCTTAGTAAAAAAAGGACAAATTTACTAGAATTGTTAGTTATTTAGAATATTTCCATAGAATATGACAGTTTAAAACATTGTTTTTCAGTGTGTTTACCAATATTTCAAGCCCCGATACACCCTATCATACATGTACAAAGCTATTGTAATAAAGCACAATTAAAAGAACTTACATCTTAAATTTCATAAACGCTTAAGCATCATTCATTTACAAGATCTTGACCTTAGTATTGCATTTCTTTTCGAAAACATACATGTAAACTGTTATTCCGTTACCATTGATTATAAAGTATTACAATGTTTTCTGATTTGACGACGATTTGACTTTGTACGTAATGCAACTTGTGCCATGTTTTGTTGTTGTACATTGATTTCGAAAATACAATTAAGCTAATGGTTCCAAATTACGACTTTTCTCCTAGACTCTGGCAAAAATTGTTGCCTGCTCTTTTTCATACTTGCAAGATACACAACAATAAGGCAGGGACTTTTACATCTACGACTGTATTTTATTGTTATAAAAAAGAGCCTTGTAGATGAAAGCGCAAACGTTTGTCATTCAACATACGTGGAACATAAAATAAATCACCATATCTACGTATACGACCGTTACATATCAAATGCATGTAGAGTCAGGCACAAACAATTTAGATAAACCATGCATGATTAGATGACATCGACTTCAAACGTATGCTTTATAAATTTGCCAACAATTTCCTGTTTCCAAGCAATTGGTTTTATTAAACAGATGTTTTGTATTGCGTAATAGTCATTAAAATTGAGAAACACTTTTTTTCTTTTTTGTGATGGAGATAACATTAAGTTTTTAAAAAAAAAAGTATGCAACTTCGTATAATAATATAATCTAGTATGGTAAACGGTTATTTCAAATTTCAAAAATACATATAAATCAATATACAAAGACAGTATTTTACAAAATTATATTTATTATATTATTTCTAATTAATTGTTATTGAATTTCCTGTATTATTAAGAATTGTCCTCTTTTTGCCATTCTTATATTGACGTGGCTCATGTTCTTAATATTTGATTATGATTTTTTCGTCATTCATATAAAGCAAACGCCCCGCTCCTAGTTTAACAATAATAGTATGTCACATCATGGCTGAGGATCATCAGTTTTAGCAAGCACATCTAAATAAAACGATTCAGACAAATAATAAGTTTTTACGAATTTACATGCCAGTTACAAAGCTCCCTTGTTATAGCTTTAGAATGTTTTTAGGTAAAGCTGTAGTAATAAGTTTGCTTGAACACTCTTTTAATAATTCATCAATGAAATGAAATTGCTGGATATTTAGGTAATCTGTTATTGCCGGGCAATTGACATCCATTATGAGTCACATCATTTATATAGTACAATAACACGTTTTGTTATACATATCCTAATCCATGCCAACGATTCTGCATGTTAATTAGTCGTTTCGTATTTCAGACGCTGACCGAATAATATGTACAAGTGTATCCTTACCAGAACTTTAGGACTTGACTCATTGCTCTAATAGTTGTGACGAAGGAGTTTAACCACATATATTGTCTGCAAACGGTGGGAAAGGGGAAGTTCTTTAATCTTATCCTATTTAATGGCGTATAATTCAGATGAAATTAGTTCGAATGACATATTCATGTAACATCATTGGGTAAGAGCTTGAAACGCATTTGAAGCATTTCTGACCATTGCACAAGATACAGCAATATTGACATTTATCATAGCTTTGTGTCAGCCTTTGCATAAGATGATGTTTCCTTTTACTCTCATAAAACAATTAATCACTTTAGACGTTAAGTGAAAGTAGCTGAGTACCAGATATTTGTATACATAAAACAGGATATTTTGAAATGTTACATATGTTCATGGAGGCTTTACAATCGGAGGCTTTACAAATTTTTATCTCCGTGGAGATAACAAAACCCAAAAGTGTTATAAAGTGTTATATTGCACGACCATCTCGACTTTTTCAACTTCCTGGTGTATCCAAAAAATATTCAATGTATTAACACATACTCAACTTGAAAATGGTAAAAGAAAAGGAAATAATACTTTTGAATGAACTACCCAAGTCAGTGTATAATTATAAAAAAAAAAATTCATTCAAAACAAGATTTATAAAACTTTTATCCTTTCTTTGTATAAGCGAAGCATTGACCACATTTTTCTCTTTTGGATATGTTTATATCTCATACATGAAGTGTATATTACCCGTGTGATAAACCTTTGCTATATCAAACGGGTGATGCTTTATCAAATACTTCCGGTCCGAACTATTTTTGACACAACCCCTCGCTTCAACGCGTCAGTGACCTATTTTCGAAGATTTGCTAGTACTTTCAACATAACTATATCTACTACAAAATTTGATATAAAATTGATTTTGTCAAAGATTTAAATTACAAATATGAAGGAAAACACATAACTGCGTAGCACAGGCGTCGGAACCGGGAGGCTATTGTGAGTGGGGGGGGGTGTAAGCCCCCCCCCCCCCCCGTTTTTGCAAAGTTATTCATTACCGTAACCACAAGACCCTTTTTCTTGTTTGTCAAGATTTTTGATAAGTTTAGCCCATTTCCAACTTTCAATTTGCTTTGTGAAGTTCATAAAACTGCAAATTACGTTGACTATCAAGGAGTTCATCCTGACGACGCGATGAAAACAGAGCGCTCTGGTTGTGTTTATAATATACAAGAACTTATCGAAATAATGTTTCATAAGACTTTTATTCCACCACCAGTAGGCATCCTTATTCACTATTTTCAATTTCGAATCATAAGGCTAGCCTAGTGTTTGTTTTATTAAACATCAACAACTGTTCCTCGTTCGAGTCAATTCAAACTAACGAGCATTCGCAACTTTGTGTATGTCAACAAACTTGATTATTTAAGTTAACAGAATTTCCATTTAATCAAGTGAATAAGCTCTAAGAAAAATTATTATGAGCTAAAAACTTATTTTAAGGTTTATTTCAGTGAAACTTTACATTAAAACAGTTAGATTTATCTCAGGAATGACGTACTAAATTGTATTGCGCAAGGTCACAATAGCTGCATAACACAACGTTGCATCATCGTTTTTAATCTATGAGAAAAAAAAAATTCGGGTCACATAAGGGACTGCCTCAAAAGCTTCATAATATAAATCAAATTGTATGAAATGAATAGAACATCTATAATTGTATGATTTTATATTTGCTTTATCCAACTCGTTGAAATGGTTATATTCGCTCGGCAAGCCCCGCGAATATATACACCATTTCAACTCGTTGGATAAAGCAAATATAAAATCACACAATATAGATATCCTCTATATATCACATTTAAGAATGCGATTAAGATAAATAAATGTTACAGGTGACTTCATTCTACATTAACAATGTTAACAACCATCTTTGGTGGTTGTTCACTGCAAAACAAAAGCACAAATTAGACTAACCTTAGAAATATATCAAAACTATTAACCCTTTCACGATAACCATTAATCCGGAATAAAACAAAATGATACAGTTTGTTGAAGTAATTTAACAACTATTGTTTTGATAATATCGTTTAATTATCTTTAAATGAGATTTTTGCTTAAATGTATAAATTTGCCCAACAAATCAGAAGTTCATTACTTCCCATGCAAGAGTTGAAAGAAGAATATGAAATTGATATTCCTGGAAAAATGGGGAGTAAAATCTGTTATAGTTCCACTGAAGTTGCCTAACACACCAGTGCATTACTTGATGGATCGAAAAAAAGAATCATTTTATAGACAAGATTTTACGAAAATAAGATCCATTTCAATTATTTTATGTGAATTTTTTGTATGTTTAGTAGAAACTGGAGTATTGTTATTAGTATATTATATGGCTAAACATTTGCTGTCCATTGATGTACAGTAGAATTATCTATAAATACATGTCAAAGACGGCCAACTTACTTGACAATGTTTTTGAAAAAAAAAAATTATGGAATGAAAATCAAGAACTGTAGATTTTGTTTAACCCTATGGATAAAAACTACTCGTCTACTGTCACTCGCATTAAACAATTTCTATACAATCATATTTCAACAAGAAATTGAAACAAAAACATATAATAGGTCATATAGGTGGAATTTATCACAATTTTGCAAAAAAAATCCAGGTTGTTTGTTCATATACTGATCTTATAATGCATATAATTTCAAATATTGCTGTGTCGAGGAACCTTAAGTTGAAATTTTTTCTCTCATGAATTAGAAAACTTATAAGATCCTTGGCAGTTTACAAAAAAAATAAAGAGGATGTTTACTCAGTGATATCTTGTGACGTCACAAATTAAGCAAAAAAATTTCTTACAGGAAAGCAATCAATCTGATTTCACACGACCTGAATTTAACCCCATTTTTATTTAGTACATCGGTATGTCGTTTCCAGTCATTAATGTTTAAAACAGTTACAATTTAAAATAGTTTCCTACATATTGTACGATGGAAGTTATGCAGATAAATATATTGACCCGGGACGAGGTGACCACGGTAACCAAATTGATGGCTTTGTTCAATGTTGAATAATACTTTGCCTATTGAACAATGCTAATATATATATATATATATATATATATATATATATATATATATATATATATATATATATATATATATATATATATATATATATTACCGATCAGACCCAACCTAACACCATAGTAAACCCCCAACTAAACTGCCCCTTGTATATTCCGAATAACAGTTAGCGTCTGTTTTCAGGGGTATACTTCTGACTTGGTTTATTCTCTGTGTCCACTTTAGGTTCACTTTGGGTTTACTCTCTGTGTCCACTCTAGGTTTACTTTGAGTTTACTCTGGGTCCACTCTAGTTAACCCAGAGTAAACCCAGAAAGTAAACCCAGGGTTTAGTTGGGGTTTACATTCTGTTAGGTTGGGTCTGATCGGTTCTTGGTCTTTTTGGTCGCTTCTGTTGCGTTTATATCTTAACCTATTCTCACTTTTGTTTATTTTATTAAAGAGTCCTGTCAATTTTCAACATAGAGTAAGATTTTTAAGTGTGATACAATAAACTCATTCTATGTTTTTATCCTTTCAAATCTCGAAAAAAGGAATGTTTTTGCTGCTTTGCCCTTGATTGAACATTGATATTGATATGCATGAGAAGTGAAGCGGACATTATGTTAAAGTTAGACTAGAATGAATAACCATGTCATGTATAAAAAAATATGTGATCACTTTTTCACTATAGCCTTTCTATTTTATATAGTACAAGTATACTATTTACAATGGTTTAAACAGTCAGACCACAACCATTCAAGTAATGAAGACTTTAAATCAATGCTTGACAAATTGTTAGCACCTAACATGCTACATTAAACGTCACGTGATAGAATTTGTTTTCACAAAGCTACCTGAGGTATGAAAAGACGTGGTAAATTACAATATTCAACATGTATCAATCCTTGGTTACAACAGAAAACGCGAAAGTAAGAAGAAGCATTTTTTTCTCATTTAAACCATGAGCGCATCTTTGTCTTTTAATCTCCCTTTAACACAACTTATATAATGCGAATATACAACTACTGTAAAACAAAGAACGATAGACCAACATTCGTTGACGACTATGTATTAAGTCAGTATAAAAGTGGGCGTTCTCATCATCGAATGGAGTTTCAAGGTATCGTGATGCATATGACCCCCGCCTATGAAATAAATTCGTAATAACAATTACGTAAAGTTTCAGTTTGGATGTTGAATATTTCTGTATTTGAAGGAAAAGTTTTCTTTTAAAAGTTTATTTTCTGGCAAATATCGCATGTCCAAAAGTGCAGTCATCTTTTGCTTACTGTGTAAATATTCATGTTGAATATCTTAACTATTTTAGCACTCTTCAACCCACTAAATATATAATGATCCCAAATTGTGGTATTTTACAAGGAACAATATCTTCCTGTTTGTTTTCTCAGAATTTTGCAGAAATATGCACGAATCAACCCGATTTTCTCCCTGTAAATGAGTTCTTCTTCCTTCATCTGTACGATCCTATAGATTTTATACACGCAAGGATTTCTGTGGTTAGGTTGGATATGAAACACCAAAGTCTACACATAGATGTCTATGTTCGTGGTCGTTTAACCGACATATTATCTTATAAATAATTCTTTTGTTCGATAAAAAAGCGATTTTCTCATATATCATTGTTCTTAATGGTTCAATGTGCCTTTTTGCATTATTAGTGCCCCAATTCAGCTGACGCTCATACTTCACCCACAGAGTGCCTTGGTAGAAAGATTCTGCTTGGACCTAAAACCTAGGTTAAATGTTAAGGTTGAAGCAGGCCTAGAGGTAGAATTCTTGTCCGGATCATAAAATGTCCTCCCTTTGTCAAAACTGTATCTTACTTTACTCAAAAAAAGCAGCTGGATGCAGGGTGTTCAGTGACCTTGAATCCCTTTTCTAGCAATATGTCTGAATTGTGTATTTTGATTACAATTTTTATCTATCATTTCCTTTATTTACATGTTATATATAATAATTCAGCTTATTACTTTATTGTATTTCAAATAATGCTGATTTGTACTTAAATGTGATTAAGCTATATATACTGTATTGAATTGTTAAAAAGGTATGCATAGTCTCTGTCTGGTTTGCATAATATATAAAGATATATATTCCATTTTGTTGCAAAAAGTGAATCAAAATGTCTAAACATTCCCTATTTCTAGTCCATTTTACTTTCAAATAACACTGTCAGAATTGCCTCAAGATATGATTCTTATTTTTTACTTTCAAATTAAATTTAATTCTTTTTATACCCCAATTTAAGTACCAAAAACACGTGTTTTTTTTAAAGCCACTACTGTGACCTCTGAACAAAAAAATATCAGAAATGAAATTGATAGCACACTTTTTTATATGACAGAACTAAAACTCAATACTATGTAGTTACCATAATGCATGCTTAAAAATTACAAAGTAAAAACTACTAAAAACCTCAATATTGCGTGCAATTTTACAGCGTTTTATTGCGAAATTCCAAACTTGCATTTAATGACCCATAATGTACAGAGAGTTTAAAACACGCGTAATTAGCGGAGAACTACGAACTTTCGATGCTCCCAGCATTTTATGTATAAAAAAAAAAAAAAATACGAAAAGCTATTGAAATATGATAACATCACAGTGCTTAAAAATTGCAGGAAGCGTACATTTAAACACTTCTTAACATAAAAACATGCCTCCGTTGCAGGTGCAGTGTGATATTGATCACATTGGATACAATTAAAAGACGGTTGAGGATTTATTATACGTATTGAGAGTTACATTGAAAGTTACATTGACGTGTGAAAAAAAAAACAATGCAAGCAAGATTTTGCCTTTTAAGGTTTTATCAGCGTCAGTGCGACAAAAAAAAACTTCCTATTAAGTGGAAGGAATTTAAAAAAAAATAGGAAGATTTGAAACGTAGCACAGTTTAATTGAATAATGAGAAATAAATTTGTTAAAAATCAATCGTTTTCTTGATTTCATCGTGTTCTACAGCGCATTTCATCAAATTTATTTAACATCAAATATTTTCTCACCATGAGGGTGTTTCAATTTATTAAGGCTTTCACGCTTTTGGCAAAATAGTTAATCTCATAGTTGTATGTAAATATAATGTATAATCAGTGGAAGGATTGATATGTGCACAATTGCACATTTCCCAGAATTCTCCTTTAAGAAAATATTTTCATGAACAGCCGAATAAAGCAAAAATTAAGACAAACCTTTGAAGGCGCTAGCGTCAGATGGAATTATTGATTAAAATCCATTTTTTTTGTCAATGAATAGTACACTATTGATAAATAATAGAGTAAAACTCATATACGAGAAGCTGTTGGAAAGAATTGTGCAGTTTCCAACAGTTTCTAATCTACGGATTCAAGACATGCAGTCACCTGTCATTAAATATGAACTGTAAGATAGCATCGATCGTTTAACACAAAAACAATTTGGGGTTATATGATGACATAAACATTGAAAAAGCATTATTTCCATCAGTGCCATAATTTCACAGATTCTTATGATTTTAAAACAGAGCTGTATAAATATGACATCTGAATAGTGTCAATATATCAAACAGTCTTTAATGACTAGGTATAAGTCGTCTTTCTCTATTATCCTTTCTTCGTTTAATGTTAAGATTAAAACAACTACAAACACAACTTCCTTTAAAATAAAAATATATCGGGATTTTTTTTTAAATATAACTTACAATAAAATCTACGTAAAACATGTAAGTTACGTTATACAATAAATATGAATTTCCTCAGCCAAACAAAGGTGCTACAATCATAATTAAATCAAATATAGACTTTATATTATTCTATGTTTCACAGCGAATTTTTAAAGGCGATTTAAAGATGAAAATATTTTACACTCCTTTGGTAACTAAATACCCCACGATTTTCTTATCTGCTTCTAAATATCGAATGAATCAAAGATTCACGTACCAACATTCCCATATTAAAATGGAAAAGACACAATTTCATTAGGTTTCTTATCAATTAATTGTAGTCTTGTATAGGTCTAACGGAATAGTTACTGAGCATCTGTTACAGGTGATCACATCTGATATGTATACGTCATATAGCTGACACATTTGTTCGCTTAGAGAGAATTTCTCTTTTTGTCAAACTACAAACTACGGTACGTTTTGTTTACTGTTTTTAAACATTTAAATGTTTTATGTTTGCTTTTCATTTTAATTAAACTGCTAATGTTTTCGTGTTTTCTGCATATCTTTGCTTGCAGTTAGAGGACATAATAAGAAGCCAACGTTCTGTAAAGAAACAGAATTATTAAAGCTATATTATGTGCTTTAAAAACAACATATTGTACATAAAAAGCAACCAAATTCAAGTTTTATACATAATTATGTACCCACTTCGTGGTGGTGGTGTTACCATATTGGATTTCGTAAAAAAGACGATATGGTCTCAATTTGATTAAAATTGTGTCATGAATTTTTAATATATTTCTCATATTTAATGATAAAATTGCTTATATAAACTTTGGGGGTTTATTTGAATTGGCAATCAAAACTTGAAAGCACGTAAAATGTTTTCATATACAGGGTTCTCAATTCATTTCTCTGTAAACTAAGCTCGTGAAATGTTTTTTTTTATGGTTGCTGGATAGACCATTTCATGCTAAATAAAATGAGATTCGATAGAAAGTAGCATTTAAAATACTTTTATGTACTTAAAAATGTTAAAGTAGGATTTATTAAATCATGATAAATGTTTAACCGTTGTATCAAAAAACTTGTCACCTCCCTACAAGTTTAGGTCACCCATCATATGTTAAACTGTGTAACCTGTATAATGGAGTAACCATGAAGAAATTCAACCTCAGTCGTAAACATCATTTCTGTTATGCTGTAACTGTCACTTTTCTATGAACACTTTCTATGAAAATTATATCAAAGAGCTTTTATTTTAACAAAATAAGGCCGTAGATCAATAACACGGCCACGTTAATATTGCTTTTTATTCCTCTAGTGGCATTAATATATTACATTGTTTTCTAATCTGACGACGATGAGACTTTTTGTAAATGCAACGAGTACCACGAGTGACAAAATTGTTGTTAAGCATTTTTTCGATACTATTTCTGGCTTTATTCTAGGCGGAGTTAAAAATGCCAACAAATGGGTTCCAAATGCATTTTTGGAAGACATTTTTCCGCTGAACTTAGGCAAACGTTGGTGCTTGCTCAATTTAGATGCTTATAGGAAACAAATCCAAAGAGCAGTTCTTTCACATCTACGACGGTATATTAATAATCATAGAAATTAGCAGTGTGGATGTAAGCGCACGAGTTCATCATTCAATACCCCTACGAGTAAGATATGTCACCTGATCTACGAACATTACATAACAATTGCATGTAGAGTCAGGCACTAACCATTAAGATAAACCATACATGAGTAAATAACATTGACATCAAATTATATTAACTAGCAATTTCCTGTTTCCAACCAATTTGTTTTATTAAACATAAATTTTTATTACGTACTACACATCCAAATGAAAAACCCCACTTCTCTCTCATTTGGTAACATGCAGTTTATAGAAAATAAACAAACTAACTCAATATTATAATAATTAAGTACTGGTGTGCAATTTTTGTATATATGATTAAGTGTTGCAAGCGGTTGTTTAAAATTACATATGTATCAAAAACACAACAGTTGAATGATATAAAAATTATAATTATTGTATCATTTATAATTGATTTATAATTGATTTTTATTGACAAGCCCATATTATTGTAACATTGCCTTATCTATGCAATTTCGTAATCGATGCGCCTTTCATTCTTATTGTTTGAAATATTCTGCATGTATATAAGTAATTTCGTATTTCAAGCTTTGGCCTTAAATCCGTTTATGATGTACGAGTGCATGCGTTCTAACTTACGGCTGGACTTATTCACCCAAGCTGTAAAAGTTTGAGGTGTTTAAGGGGGAAGGGGGCAAAAGTTGTATGACTTTATTGTGATGCAGGAAATTACCATGCATTAATTGTTTTCCTTTGCATCGCTTAAGATGTGCGAATATCAAAACACAATACTCAATTTCTCAGCTATCTTGTCACATCATTTCACTATCTGGTTTTTCTTTATCACTTCCGACTTAACAGATGGCCCCTGTGGCCTGCAATTGAAACATATTTTTCAATATTGGCTGGAATTTAGATAATCGTTATGAATAATCTCAATATTAACGTTGGACATGTTTATGGAAGCTTCACAATCTGATTGTTATTGGTCATTATATCACTTTTGATTGATTATTATTGACGTTATGTTATTGTAAAATTGTCTCATGTCACATGTTCTTAATATTTAAAATATTGTACAATATGTTAAACCTTTTGCTCATTCATAAAGATACAGAACCCCAGCTCCTAATTAAATACTACGGGTGTGTCAAATCAAAGCTAACGGTCATAGGTAGAGTTGCTAGCATATTTGAATAAAACGATTAAATATGTCTACTGATTTACTGACGAATAACAAGTTGTAGCGAATTTACCTACATCTTGTTATAACATTACAATGTTTTTAGATAAAGCTATGATAATTATATTGCTAAAAATATTTGTTTAAATGTTATTGATGAATTTAAATAAATATTTATGGTATATGTAAAAGCCAATACAAAAATTATTTTCTTTTAGTAATTATCATCAAGAATAATAATACTATATTCAATGCGTCTTTAACTTGATAGCAATCTGTTATACCCATGCAGTCGAGTCTCCATTCTGAGTCAAATCACGTAAGTAGTACGGTGACACGTTTTGTTAATCATGCCATCGATTCTGTAGATAAGTCGTTTCGTATTTCAGACGCTGACCCTAAATCCGGCTAAAATGTACGAGTGCATACGTTCCCAAGTACAGCTGGACTCATTTAGTCTAGCTGAAAGTAAAACCCATCATCCTTGGTTTTTTTTGTTCCACTAACCTAAAACAATCACTTTGGACGTTTAGCGATGGCTTCTCTGGCCTGTACTTTCAATTGAAACATTTTTTTCAAAAGCTGCGGCTTATTTTAAGTTTTAGTGAGAAAATAGGTTTGTTTTTCAAATCGCGGCTTATTATTTAAACAATATGAATTATAAGCAACGAAAGCATAAACATGGCTCATTACCAAAACCACAAATTAACATCGATCGATTGTGTTATACATGATTTTGTTCGCTATAAAAATATGATATCTAGGTAAACATCTTTAATTAATATTATCTATAATATTTCATAAATAAAAAGTGTTCAAATTTCTTTTATCTTAAATTAAATCATAAACGTCCTGAACTTTTTATTAAAACATAAAAAAAATTGAGATAATACCTAAATGAGCTTATTACCTTGCATGTATAAAAAATAATTTTTTTTAGTTTAATTGTGTCCTAAATGACATTTTCATGACTGTCTTATTTTCAAGTAATTTTTAATGCAATAAATATGTAGCTTATTTCCAAAACCAGTTTTTTGTATGTAGATAGATTGTATATAATATATTTTATTATACCTTCATCTTAAATACTGAAATATGATCGGTTAAGACTAAGTTAATAATCCATTCTATTACCCTCAGCGTTAGCAACACACTAAGCAACAGGTAACACAACAAATTGTTACATTTGCGTGGCATATGCGCGTACGGTTTGCCGTAGAAATCACGTCATTTCTATGTAAAAGCAGTAAAATTTTCTCTAAAATTAAGACATTCAGTATAATAAACTAAATAGTGCCTGTTTGAGAGGGTTACAGTTGAAATTGACACCCCTTGAAAACCATTGTCAACCTCCGCTTCGCGTCGGTTGACAATAGTTTTCTCAGGGTGTCACTTTCAACTGTTACCCTCCAAAACAGGCACAATAAAATCATATCCGGCTTATTTCCCCCCCCCCCCCCCCCCCCCCCCGGATTAGGATTTTGAAGATTTAGGGGAACGCCATATTTCCTTCTTTTTTTTTTTGGCTTTTTTTTTGGCTTGTCCAAATTTTTCGGCTGAGTCTGCCCCCCCCCCCCCCCGACTTTCAAAACCGATGCTACGTGCCTGATTGTATCATGTTTTGCACAAATCGAGGTCCGGATTCACTCTTCTAAAAATATTTTTCATTTTAATGACTAAAGGCGGTTAGTGATGGCCTCTCAAACCTGCTCTTGAAACATAATTTTCAAAAGTAACCGAATTTTAGATAATCTTTATAAAACAATATAAATTGAAATGTTGAATATGTTCTTGGAGGTTTCACAGTCGTTTCCAAGAGACAGAATTCAGACTATGAGTTAACGAATTGTCTACATATTTTCTTCGTTTTGTTTTTGATTGAGAAAAAAAGCAAACGGCAGGTGTGATCTGTCACTGCTCCATGGCATTTGATCCTACCTCTGATTTTAAGAGGCCTGTGTTTGCTCTGTCCCTATTTTGTATTATTATCTGTATCATTTTCCTTGATTTCGAACACTGTTCGGTATCGCCTCATTTCAATTACATCATTCATGGATATAAGAAAACATTGACCACATTCTTTACGTTTGAATATAATTTAAAGGGGAATAACATAATTTCAAAATTATAATTTCACTATAAAGAATGTCATAAAGATTGATAAATGCTTTAAGTGGCATGTTAACAATCATCTTTGCATGTTGTTCACTCCAAAACAAAGGCATGTATCAAAACAGGCAGGCAAATTAGATAATTACATGAATCCTTATACAGAATAACACCATTTATTTTCATTCTACTCTTGTTAAGTAAAATCATATAGTTTGTTGAAATGATATAACAAAATAGCCGTTCATTTGTTATCGTTAAAAAGTAAACAAAAAAAAACCAAAAAAAACCCAAAACAAACAACCCAAATCATTATACTATATAATGGTTCAGTGCGTTAGACTCAATAAAGCAGTGTTTGTTTTGTGAAATGTAAATTGAGACGAATATTGGTAATATCTTAACTACCAGAGCACTCTACAACCCTCTAAGAATTATAGTGATCCCAAATCTGGTTTTTTTAAACCAGGAACAATATCTTCCTGTTCATTTTCTCAGAATCGCACTGGAACTCAGACGAATCAAACCTATTTTTATCTCATAAATAATTTTATTTTTCGTTCTTCATTTAAACGTTCGTTTAAACGCTAGGATCTCCGTGGTTGATTTAGGCTTCAGAAACAACATTTTACACATAGATGTTTATGTTGGTGGTTGTTTAACCGACATATAATCTTATATGAGGATTTTTTTTATTCGATGAATTTAAACCGATTTCCACACTAGAGTATCGTTGTTGTCAATGTGACTTTGTTTATAAGTACCCCAGTCTGACGCCCTTTAGTGGTTAGAACGTACGTTTGTCCGTCCGTACGACATAAAAATTGTCAAGGGGTATATTATCCTTCTTTAACTCTTTAAAGTTCATATTTCACCCATATAGTGCCTTTATGTAAATAGTATGCTTGAACCAAGAAATAATATCCTAGGTTGAAGGTAAATTGAGACAAGTTTCTAGTTTGAAGGTTAAGGTCGAATTAGATCTAAATGTAAAATTGTTCTCCTGATCAGAAATGTCCTCACTTGGCCCAAACTATTTCATATTTTAATTAAGTAGAGTATTAGGAGGAGTGTTGTACAGTAGAATGTTTTTTGTTTTTGTTCTTTTTTTTTTTTTTTTTTTTTTTTTTTTTTTTTACAAATTCAGCTGTATTTACTGTTTTGTAAAAAAAAAAAAAAAAGACATCGTCTCCGTTTTGCTCAATAAGCAAACAAAATCTTTTCCGCTTTTTTGCAGAAAATAAACCGAAATCAGTTTTCAGAATCAGCTATAAATTTACTACTTTTTATGTCTAAAAACTAACTACACGTAACAATAAAAGTACTGAAGTACTGACGGGAGTTGATTTTATCAATTATCATTTATTCAAAATCAACGATATGTGATTTTGCATGGCAAGAAGTATCAGTAATCGAAATATTTCTGAGAAATTGTATGGATCCAGGCAAGATTGAACTCTTGCTTGTTCAACCAAACGCTCGGCTGTCTCCGTTTATCTCCGACAAGCAAGAGAGACTCTGTTTTGTCGGATATTAACGGAGACAGTCAAGCGTCTGGTTGAACGAGACTACATTGAACTCTAGCGTAGGAATACATACGACTTTAAAAAATATCTAAACTGTTTGTACAATTTAAAATCTTACTATTTTCATGGTATTAATAAAAAAAGTTTTCTTGAAAAACAATGCTTCAGAATTTATCGATTATTTTCAAGAACTAAGTGTTGTCAGTGGTATTGATTTGTGCTTAGGTCCAAACACTGTTTCACTTTCGCTTTGCCCGAGTAAGTGCATAGGAGGGTTGATTAAAATCAACTCCCAAAAATGATAGATGCTTATGAGTTCAAAATAATTTTTAATGCAAAATATTATATTAAATATACATGCTCAGATAAACTACTCATATGTTTTTAACACAAAGTAATATATCAAAAAAGAAATTGAAAGCAAATTGAAATTGAAAGCATTTTTTTCTTAATTCGACTGAACTACAACATAATATTAAATCATTGACTTTAATACACATAAAAAATAAGAGAGTAAAAACTCATAGCATAATGCATTTTGTGTGCAATTTTACAGGTTTTTTTGTGAAAATCACAATTGCATTAAACAACACATTTGTATAATGAGTTTAAAACACTAAAGAAACAATTAGCTGAATTAGTGGAAAACTACACATGAAAGGCGATATTTCTATGCTCACTGCATTTAAAAAAAAAACCCAGGTTAATCACTTAATCTGTAAACGTCGCTGCTCACTCTTCTTAACATAACAAATGCCTAATGTAGCAGGTGCCGGGTAAAAATCCATCACATTTGATAGATCAAATTGAAGTTTAAGGATCCAATACACATTTTAATAGTTACATTGACTCGTTTGATGAGAAAATCGTCAGCAATTTAGATTTTTCTACCACAATCTTACTTGTACAAAGGCTTCTTACTGTGGTTCATGCCGAGCAACCAATCTTATTTCAACACGGAAGAAAAGCACAAGTCAATTCTTGAAAGAAAAGGTTATAAAATCTAGCACATTTTGTGTAACATTTGGGTTACGTTTCATTTATCAAATGTGGGAAGTGTTTTTTCTTCGTTTATTTTATTTATTTATTGTTTTGTTCTACAGCGTATAAAATAAAATTAACATAAAATTAGATATACCTAAAAATCGAAAAAAAAACCACTCAAAAGGTATTTTAAATTTCCGAGAAGACTTTTGCGCTCTTGCCAAAACAGTGTATCTCTCTGATGTTTGTAAGATTAAAGCTATTTACCAAGTTGATGAACGTACAATCAATTGTGCTTATATTATTATTTGTACACGATTGCACAGTTCCGACAATTGAAATAATGTCTCTAAGAAAGGTAGAAACACAGCAAACAATTCCATAAATCAAGACTAACCGTTTAAAGGTGCTATTAGTGATTTTTAAAAAAAAAAATTAAAAAAAATTTAAGTGCAGTCTTATCTAATGGAAATTATTGCTTGTGATTACTTTGAAAATGAGTTTGGAGTACACGTATTGTAAGTTTACATGTTTCCTTTGATATTAATCTTGTCTTTTGCGTTACAATTGGAATAATTTATACTATAATGTATGCAGCATCTTAAAACATCGTTCTACTCTCGGTACAACGACGTTGTTGGCAATTTCAATCTGTCACTAGTTTGAGTGCTGACTGACGTTTTTCATACTTATTATTTATATAATTATTTATTTACTCAATGTCTACGGATTTTTTCGTTTTCCCGATTACGACAGAGAGCACACGGCGGGTGTGACCTATCAGCAGAGGATGGCCACTTCTCCATGGCATTTGATCCTACCTCTATATTTTCAGAAGTTTGTGCTTGCTCTGCTCCTGTTTTGTATTTTTCCTTTGGACTTTTGATTTTGAATATTGTTCGTTATCGCCACCTTTCACTTATTCACTGCACAAATCTGTTAAAAATATTTACCTATAAAGGTTATTGTTTATCTCAATAAATTATGACATAGGACCTCCGTTTGCATTTTTCTAATAATTTATTTATTGATAATAACATTACTCATCAACTGAGACCAAATTTTAAGCTCCAAAATACTCTTTTAGCAGTCAAAACAATTATAACTTCACTAAGAAAATACATTAAAAATCATATAAAATGGTTAAAGCCGATATCGTTCTCTGTTTTTTGAAAAGAAACAAAGAATTTGACTACTCATGTGTATAAATTCTACTTAATTTATTGCTTCTATCTTATTTTAGGGTCTCCCTTGACATTACTTCAAATAATTAGATTTTTCTGAGCAGCTAAACTCGAAGAGGATTTAGAAAATTTATCAAGAATTTCCCATAATACATCCTCCACACAAAACAACATAGATGATTAACCTGACGTTATAATTGTATAAAAAAAAAATACAATTATTAAGGTGTAATATATTATTAACATAAAAAATTTGATAAAACAAATAATACATAAACATTTTGGTTTTAATAAGTGAATAAGTTATTTAAAATATCAGTATGTACAATTTGTAACATTCGCTGTTTTCACGTTCACGCTTCACTTAATGGTTTGCAGGTGTTTTAACGTTACAAATCTTAAATTGTATAGCTATTATACTCTGATATGTTTGGTTTGCCAAAACATTTTTAAAACTTTCACAGTGTTTTACGAACTACTAGTATTTCTACCTTTATGTCAGCCTCATAGTTTTTTTTATGTAGTTTAGATCAGTCAAATTAAGTTTAATTCACCTTAGTTATCTACATAAATTATCTATTTATGTCATGGAAAACTTGGTAATATACTTACTTCAAGCAAAAAAAAATTTGGAGATTGAGACATTTATATTTAGTCATTAGTAACTACATTAACCTTCGTATAGAGGCGGAGCTTAAGGATAGGTAAAATACCTGTATAAAAGAAGTTTGTTTATGTTCAGTCCATATTTTGTGCAGAAATTCAGCAGATACAATACAACAATGCCAGCCGCGATTTCCACCTTTTCATGTAATTGTATAGAACTGTCTAAAGGAATTCATAAAGAGAAACAATACGACGAAGAACGTGTCAATGATTTGCAGCATTTAATTCAGTTGATTCGGAGCGGGAAGATAGGCAGCGCCTCTCACATTCGAGTCCACAGACCCCAGGCCCTCAGAATTCTGTGGTGGACGTTTGATTACAGTTATGACCATCACTTCCTGGTGACCGAAGCCACTGAGAACAAACTCACCATCATCCATTACGCGCTCAAGCGCCTCTCGCGGATAATTCTGTTAAAAGGAGTCGCAGAAATTATCCAAAATTCCGTAGACCTCTCAAACGCTGAAGAGTTTCTTGATTTTGATGCCGGAGTGTATCTTATGACGGCCGAGAACTATCCACAAACACCACAGGAAAAGTTTGAGGCCATAGATAGAGCTAGAAGGCGTTTAGGGGAGAGACAGTATTATGTGTTCTACAATAACTGTGATTGCTTTGTGTCCTGGACACTCAATGGGTTTTCCTACTCTCGTCAGGCAATGAATGCAGAAGGACTTCTGTTATATATTGGAATAGTGACTAGATATTGCCTGAAAACGTACAGGAAATTGCAAACGTTTAAAAATTTCATTAGTAACATAAGACGGGTGTTTAGAGGATGATTTTCTATTTTTATTTTTTATTTTTATTATTTATTTGATTTATTTAAACGTGATTGACTCTACAGGGTTTCATATCAGGTGTTTATTTCTATGTTCGTTGTTATTTCATGAATTGTTATTTGCCAATATAAACGTATGATAGTACACTTTATTATGTACCTGTCATAGTTAACATATTTTCAAGATACACGATGTTTATGTGGATTTTCATATACAACACCGAATAATTATGCAGAGATGTCATGTTTGCATCCGCTTTTAAGATGCTGTTTCGTAAAAAAAAATACCAAGCAAAAGACCATTGTATTGAGAGTTTATTACCTCTTTTGTTTTAAGTACACATCGCCTTACAGATAAGATATTTCTTTATTCTAAAAGTAAAATCCAATAGGAAAATAATATTTATTTATAATATTTCATAGGATTTTCATAAATTCTATTTGTTATTATATTTCCTGTAGAAAAAAGTGTTTCCTTAAGCAATTTGTTTCAGACAGGTAGTTTTCTTATGGAAAATTAAGGTTTTCTATCGGAATTTAAAACCGTATGGAAGTTTTGTTCAAATCCTATCGGAATTGAAATTCCTAAATGAATTTTTTTTAATCCGGTAAGAATTTCAAATATTCTTTTGGACATTTGTTTCTCATGAAAAATTATTATCATATGAGATTTTATATAGAAAGGTAAATATCTCAATTGACAGATAAGTAGTGATGAAGGTGGTTAGAAACTCTTTAAGCAATGGTCTATCATATAACATTATTACATTTTTCGATACAAGCAGCATAGATGGTTGTAAAATTGCCACCTTCGTACTTGCATAATTATCTGGTACAGTGTTATGCATTAGATATATTGCATAGTTTACAATGCCAAGAACTTTGTATGTTTGATCTCTATACAGCAAAGATTTCAAAATAAAAAAAATAATAATGTAAGAAATGTATTGATTATGACGAGGAGCAATCTCCTTTTTAGGGGTAACCTATAAAATACAAATCTTCTATCACTCTAATTACTGCAGTCTATTCGTTTGGACCTTCAATCATTAATTTAACGAAATTCTTCATTTTACCACCTTATCTTCGAGCATTTTTTTTGTTTATCGATGCCGTTATTGAAAGTTTTTTTAAAGAAATAATTACTAATGAGATAATGTTGATTCTCTTCTAGCTTGTCGGCGTGATTCCATTTTTGTGATGCAAATTGGCAACGGAAAGAAAACAATTGCCAGCGTCGTGAAGCATTTAAGAGTTTATTAGGACAAAAATGAGTATAATTTACGCTTTCTAGAATTTATTTCACTTTTAATTTAGTGAATAATTCTGTTATTCTTATTCACTTTGACTTTAAGGCTAGTAATGTTCATTTAAAATCACAATAAGGTTTTGACTTTAGAATACAGAATGCAAAACAAATCAAATCAAGAATGATTATGTATAGTGTAAGTTGATATTTTAAAGTGTGAACAATGTATCTAATTTTAATTGGCATTTATTGGTTTGTATGGAGTTGCAATATGTGGCTCGGTGCTTTGCAAACTGCTGATCAAGTGTGAGAACTGTATTTCATCTTATCATGTTGGATCGTTATTCTGGCGAGTCGACAAAGGTTTTTCTGTTTAAATTTAAATTGAGATGCTGGTTCATTTTTTAATCTTCTAAAAATAGAGTGATCATATGGTTAGTTGTAAGGAACACTGCTTCCTTGTTCTTGTCCTCAGAAACCCACCACAAATACAAGGAACAAATCAAACCTGTGGTTTTGGTTCCCTAGTTGATATCTTCATCCTCAGAATAATTATTATCGAAGATATTTGCAGTGCATTTGGGCTTGTGCACGATTTGAAAAACAAAATTTCATCGTAGGTGGTTGCTTCAGTGTCATATATCCATAATAACCCCCCCCCCCCCCCCCCCATTTCCAAGAAAAATAAATAAGAGATGTTTGCACGTCGGAATTTTTTCACCTTTTTTTTAATGATTCTAAAACAACTTTTATTCCTAGTGTTACTTCAGTGTTCAAAACAGTTTATTTTGTCTGCAGGATGAATTAAGATATTTTAATTAATTATAAGTTTAAAAAAATAAACGAAAATTAATAAAAAGAAGGAAATTATTCATTTTTTAAATATTTTTTTAAAATTTATTTTAATTTTTAAATGTTTATGCACTATGATTGATCAAATAAAACAGATCCCCTCCTTTTTTTTCCTGTGTATCATATCGCCAAATGTCTTAGATATAGCTTATATTAGCTTAGAATATTCAGATTAAATTGAGTTGAAACGATTAAGCTCACCACGATAAAGACTCTAACAAAAAAAAGTGAAAAATATAAGCAATTATATATTGTGTGATACTTCATAAATTTTTTGCAAAAATGTCATTAGACCAGGTCCATATTTAGAAATATGAGTCTTAAGATAAAAAAAAAAAGAAATAATGAGCTTTGTATGGAAATTACTCTTTAACATATTGTTTTAGAACATAGGCTGGAAGATGTTTATTTTAACAAGCTCTTGATAAAAACACCATGCACGAGACCAGTGACAACGCACACTGGAGACGTTAAAACACGTGTTTGATTTAAAACTTTGACCGTTCAATTCAGTCTTTTGTCCTGTAATTCTTAGCATTTAGGAATTTTCCAAATTATTTAACCGTACAGTCGTAATCAGGCTATAGTGATGTCATACACTGGGGACGATGAATGTTTTCATTTCTCAGAAAAGTTACAAATTGTGAGTGAAAATAGTTGACTTCAGGTAATGTAAATAAATATAAATCTGTGCAACTTGTTGATAAACATATACCCATAAATACGCATCTCTTAGAGATTAATGCACGAATGCACATTTCTGAAAACTTTTGGTTTGAGTTTTTAAGCAAATAAAAGAAAAAAACATATATGAAAGTTGAAACAAATTGACGTTAGTGCCTTAAGACAATGGTGTCTACTGGTTTTAAAATGATTAACTTTGAAAAAGCTGATACATGTTCCGCCATCAGAGCAAGCCATGGAAGCGCTACTTTCACGTTATTGCATATGCATTACCAGATACAGTTTGTTTTAGTTTAAAGAGTATTTTACTTCAAAATAAAATATGGTCGGACAGCAGGCATGGCCTATTTTTGTCCTCTCCCTAAATTTTTATTTCAATATATGTAAATTTGTCTGTGGTTGAAAACTTTTGCATATGGTCATACAATCTGTACTCAGCAACAACATGTGTTTACCGCCTAAACAACGTAACGGAATCAGAGCTTTGTTTCCAAATACGTACAGAAGTATTAGCAGGGTAAATTGTAATCTGAATATTCATATATTTTTAGTTTCGAGTCAGCAACAATCAAAATCAATGGATTTTTTTTCAGTCACCGGATGATTGTTTGTTTAATAAAGTTTGTGATGAACTGGTATGTGTGTAGGCATTGGCGGAGAGAATATTTACAGTTGGTTTACTTTTGCAGTTGTATTACGTTTATCATCAAGCAACCACGTAAGAAAACAGAATTTGACTACGCTTGACAAATGCACACAGCCATCCTGTTTGATGTGGAGACACCTGACGGACCTTAACAAATCATTGCCATTAGCAATGCCACAGTATTTCTTTACATTGTGAAATGATGTTAAAATACCACATTCCATTACAAGAATATCTATTATTTCAAATAAAATGAAAACCCATCCGTTATAAGAGTACCGGTATTTATTATTTCAATCAACGGAGACCACATTTAATTACAAGAATATTTTTTATTTCAATAACTGTTCGCTTTACCATCATTTTAAAATATTTCCATAAAAACAATAGAATGAGTCTCCATTCGTAAAATTAACTTAAAGTTGAATAAAGAAGAATTACCATCAGAATCAGTACAAGGTCTTCCGTTGTATTCTGATGGTAATTCTTCATTATTGTTATTCTTCTTCTAGACGTTTTTTTAAAACCTAAATAACTTTTTGGTTTGTCATCTGATTTCATTCAAATTTTCAGGGTGTATTGTAAATTAGATGTAGTTTTCAAGTCACAAAAAATGACAAATTGTAACTTCCGGGTTAGAATTATTCCCCCTTTTTGAAAAATTTTAGGGCATTCCTTTCCGGACAAAGGCTCCGAAACAGTCCGTAGCAAATAACCCAAAGTTAGTAATCTTTAAAATTTTGAAACTTTGAATGTTGTCCTCTAATTTTTGTCTTTTATTTCTTTTTCAATTGTACCACATAAACTATGTAATCGAAATCTATGTTTTATTAAACATTGCTAATTTTTACTCATGTTTTTGCTTCGTAACTTTTTAGTTTGAAATATTTTCTTAATGCATATAGAACAAAAGTTGTTTATAAATTAAAGGTATCTAGGCGTCCGGAAAGTATTTGCTGTATAACTAAAAAACGATCATGCTACGATAATGATGCCGCCGGAAAAGTTGATCTTCATTATCTTATCAATCTAATTGTAATATAGTATTGTTTGGATATTGCATAATATGAGCTTAAAAGCTAAACATGAGGACATGCATACCCGCTTTCATTTTGCTTATAGGGAATAGCTCTCTGTGCGCAATAATGTTTTAAAGTCGCAGTCAATACTTTTCTTGTCTAAATATATCCCCAACTTATCACAGACATGCCTTTATCTGTTTTACGAGAGATCTAACTCTTCAATACTCTGCAGTCTGGGGGTTACATTAATACATAGAAAATACGCATGAACTAATTTTCAAGAGTTCAAATTGATTTTCTAAAGCCCTGATTGGTCAGAAGTTAGGATAGTGTGAAAAGACCTCCTATCAATATCTGTAACACCCTGACAAGTGTAAGGAGAAAGGGGATGGTTTTATTAAGACTGATTGGCAATCCTTTCTTGATTTGAAGCTGTTACAGAAGACCTCCATGTTGCTTGCAACGAGCTCGGCTCTAGTTTATCTACTATTTGTTATCTATTGAAAATGCAAAAAAGATATATAATTAAATGTAATGATGAGAACACAAGCATGTATACAATTGATTACCATCACATTATTATTTTTTTTACGTGCATCATTTATCATATCATTTTGGATGTTACAATCTGCGACATTTCCAATCGCTTCATGACAGTCATTTCATTTTAATGCACACGTCAATTCACCCAGTTTTTCTCTTTGATATTTGTTTTTACGTTTTTATTTGGTGACTGTTTTTCTAACAGCAATGGCTGGTAATCGACATTTTCACACCATAATGTAATGTTAACCATTTGACGTAATGGGAGTCTTTATCATCCCTAATAGAGGCCGTATCGGGGCCGCGTAGCAAAAAAAAACAGCTTCTGGTGCAACATGGTGACGGTATGTGGCAACGAAGCATGTGCTGTATGGTTTTCTGCACATTGGGGATTATCCTAAATTTAAATTTAGTTTATTCTTATGACGCATATTTACGTCTGTAAACTATTTGTTTTCAGAATAAGTTAGCTTTTGTACATTGCTCACCAAAATTGCAGGAATAACACATCGTGATTTCTTATGAAATAACAAAGCAGATATCATCAGCTAGTTAAACCCTATTTTATTATTAGGGGAGAGAGGCACACAGAGAGACAGGGAGAAAAAGAGACAGAGAAAGAGACAAAGCGAGAAAGAAAAGAAATTGTTCAATTTAAGATCATTTCATTGCATAATCATGCAAAAATGTAGCTTACAACCTGTTGACGAAAGGCGACGTCAACAGGTTGGTGTATTTCACCAAAATAGCCATACAGACACATTTCTATATTCCTTACGAAATAACAAAGCAGATATCATCTGTTGTTAAACACGATTTTATTTCATCCTTATTATGCATCATGGTTCATTATGCTATTTTATGCTATCTTGTAATTACTCTCTCTCTCTCTCTCTCTCTCTCTCTCTCTCTCTCTCTCTCTCTCTCTCAAGTTTTCATTGTTTTCACCAAACACTTTAGCCCAGATATACCCTATCAAACTAACTATTGTTAAGAAGCATCATTGATAGAATTTATATTTTGAAATTCATAAATCTGTAGTCCCTTTTCATTGAATTTGACCTTAACACTATGATGACATCTGCTTTGTTGTTTTGTACGGAATAGAAATGTTTCCGTCTGGCTATAGTGGTGACATACACCAACAAGTTGACGTCGTCTTCTCGTCAACAGGATGTCGCCAATATAGGCTACTTTTTGCATGATTAAACAATGTGTTAAGATCTAAAATTGAATGATATACAGTCTTTATACTCTTATGTATACGAGTACAGAGACTGTACACGATATTGCCGATATACATGCTACAGGAATGCTCTATACTGAATCACTTGTTGCATTTGTTGCATCCTTATGCTGTCAAAGATTTATTGTGTTTAAAGCCTAAATACCTGCAAATTAGTTTAATGTGTTAAACCATTTTCAAATGAATTTTTTTTAAAACACATTTGACAAAAACTGCGAATTGTCTTCTCGTAATTTGTAAATGAAATGATTTATTAAAATATCAAATGTGCCATATCGTTTACATAAAGGTATATATGTAACATTACTTCTTAAAGTATCCAAATGATTAAATCAAGTTTCATAATCACTTTAAGGAAACCAGCAATACCTCTTCTAAATCCTGTATTTGACAAATAGTTGTTTAGCTTATTATAATTTTTTGGACGCACATTTCATTATAAAATTGTTCGATACAATATGTTGAAAAAGGTTAACAATTCATGAGTTTGAATAACTGTCTAACAGGAAGACTTTAAAAAGAAAAATATGCTTAGGGATAAACTGTCTTTAAATGAACCAGTTAACGTAAAACTGTTATATAAAGGTATTATGTAAAATTATTGGTAAAGCACTAAATGCCAATATATTTAAGAAACATTGTTTACAATTCTTGATTCCATAAAAAATCAACATCTGCCAGTTTCTATTGTGAGGCAATTGGTTGATAAGAATGATTTTCCCAATCTTTTTCGTTTACATAGTACAATGAATAGATCATAATAAAATTTAATAGTAAAAATAATGCTATCGGAGAACGGCGCTGCAACCAGAATTACTGTTACTCTTGATTATAAATGTACTAAACTACAGGTGGTTACAGATATTCTAGATCCAAATAGATCTAAATCGATATAACATGGATTTAACATTCCACTTGAGTAATACTGAAATTAAGCTGCGTGCAAATGATTATAAAATTGTTTACGTACATTACCTAAAAGGGATCTATACAAGATTTTAAATGAAAATTTTTATGTTAGATTTTTATGCATAAAATGGTATCGTGTGTGTTTGAGTGATAGAAGTCGGGTTTACAAATACAGAGGAAAGAAATTGCCATGTAAACAAAGCTCGAGATAAATTTGATAACCAATAATGTAAAGAAAGGGAATTAAACTTTCGTTGACAAAATCACTTGTGGCAAACAAATTAAACTGATACTAGTACATAACAACACATCGTATGTAAACAACAACAGGACTCGAGCGTCCTTTACCAAACATCTGTAAATCGCTTATAACTTAATATTTGACTTCCAAATGACAAAGCATTGAAAAAAACATCCATATTGACCATTCTAGATATTAAAAATGAAAGTTAAATCTTGAGCCAAAATCGTGTTTTTAGTCTTTTTAGCACAATTTTAAAAAAAATAGAACGCTTGTATCGACAAATACAATTACGCATTTCCTGTCATTATCAAAATTTGAAAAATCATTCGATCTAAAAACCGCCATCACGAAGTAAACATTCAATAAACTGTGTCCGTGTACACATTTACAGGTGTGTTAATACATAGGTATCACTTTACCGTCCAAATCATTCACAAGGATGACACATTCGTTAGGTTTGAGAGATATCTCCTTTACGTCAATTACCAAATACCATTTTAGAAAGACATTTTATTTTGTAATATGTTGATCATTTGTTTAGTGTTGAGATCATTGCTTTTCCATTACAAAATTGCAGAACAAAATTATGAGTTGCCTCCACTTTGTGTCAGGTAAAAATTAGCAAGATCGTATAAAAAAAATGAATTTTTTACATATTAAAGTGAATTTTTACATTTTAAAGTGTAAATTTTACACATTAAATTGTACAAAAGAAAAGGGTAAAAATGTTGCAAGAACACACTTCCATACTCAACAGCGTACCAAATACAGCGGTGAAGTTTGTAATTAAAGATCCATGAGGAAATTCAGAGTACTTTGATCATTATTAATATTTGAAACAATTTGCTTAGGTAATTGATAGCGACATCAAATGTATGTTTAATACAGAGACAAGAATTGAGATCAATTTTTTGTTTTTATTTTTTTTATGTTTAAAATGGTTAACTTGTACATTTTGAGTTATTAACAAAACCTTAAATGTTAGATGTCAAGTTACGAGCAAGATACAGAAGTAATAAATGGTTGTTTTGTAAACAAAGCTTGAGACTTATATTTGTTTACAAACAACAAAAAGTAAAGAAATAACCATGATTTCTTTGAAACAATGACGTGTGTCAAACAAGATATTCTGATTAAATGTGTTCATAAATAATATATCATCAACAAAAAATGCAGCATTTGATTGAAATTCGTACCAATACCACACGTATGTAAACAATAACAGGACTCAAGCTGTTTTTACAGAACAACGAATTTCAAACTTTGAATCCTGCTTGTAACCCGATATTTGACTTTCAAATTTTGACAAATCATTAAAAACACATGTATCCATATTTATCTTTCTTGATACAAAAAATGGAAAAATATAATTTGGAAACTTTGAGCTTAAATCGTGTAAAAGTCCCTTTAACCAATATTACACAATGTAAAAGCTTCCAGTTTCCAAGCTATTTGCGTAATTAGCTAGGCATGCATTTTATGTTACGAGTAAGACCCATCTCTCTTATTTGATTAAAGACAATCTGCTAGAGTCAAATTAATAATGCACAAAAACTATACATAGGTGAAGCTGATAATGCATTTTGTGGTTTGTGGTATATCGTTAGAGTTAAAATAATGAAATATTTAGGTATTTGAAATGTAAAATATAGGATAAAGTGTTAAATAGGTGTTAAATAGGTGATCCTTACGATAGTCCTGATCACGTTATTTTGCTCCTTCTCTCTTTTCCTGTCACTTTCTTTATTTCCAATTATTAAACAATTTACAAAGCTTTAAACACATTCACAATTTTATATGGCATTTTACGTTTATTTATTTTTTTCTTATTTATTAAATGAAATTCTTGATTGACTTTGAAAGACTCATTTATCGAGATTTTATCATATAAATAATAATGTACCTTGCCTCTGACCTATAAGATAAATACATGATACATCTATAAGATTAAAAACGTGCTAAAAGAGAGACCAGGAGTATGTGTTTATCTGCTCATCTTGTAGATTTGCGCAAATTGCCTGATACAAACGTTCGAGAGAAAAAATGAATATTGCGAATGGATTTACAGATAGACAAAAACATGTCTTGTTTAATCTGGTTTTACATTGTAAGGTGTCCAGAGTTAGCTAGAGTGGTCCAGATGACGCTATTTGAAGATCTAGAGTTTGTACGTTTTCAGATACAAGAATGTATCAAATCACCAACTATATAATGTCAAAATTCAAATTCGCCAATCAAGTTCTTTACCACGGGCGATTTAGAGACGATGGTTTTATAGCCTTTGACGGCACACAAAATGAAATTTTAGAATTTTTAGACATCGGCAATACATGTCACGAACACCTGAAATTCACGTATGAAATCTCAGAAAAAAGTGTCAATTTTCTGGACACTACTATATACAAAGGCGTGAGGTTTCAGGAAAATAACATACTTGATATTAAATCATATATAAAACCAACAAACAATTTTCAATATCTACACAGAAAAAGCACCCATAGTCCTTCTGTCTTTAAAGGGTTCATAAAAGGCGAATGCATCAGACATACAAGGAATACCAGTAATCCTTGCATTCTATCTACAATTCTAACGGATTTCAAGACACACCTATCAAAGAGAGGTTACTCTGATAAGGAAATAGATCCCATTGTACGTACAATGGAAAACACAAATAGAAAGAAGTACTTGGTGAAAACAGATATAAAATGCAAACAACGACAACCAAATGTCATGATAACCAAGTACAACCCACACTTGAAGGGTCTCAAAAAGCGCATCCTGAAATACTGGAATGTCCTTAAAAATGATGAAATATGCAAAGAACTTTTTACCAATGAACCTATAATCGCCTACAGTAAACACAAGAATATCGGCGAAATGATAATTCAATCACGATTACAATAATGAGAAAATCATAATAGGTAGACCCCTGATGAGGCGGGCCTTAAGAGTTAAAACCATAACTCTTACAAAAACCGCCGAAACACTCTATGCATCCATAATAACAATATCAGTGTATAACGTGTACTCATAATGTGGTCTAGAGTGTCGGGTCTTAATAAATTTACAACAAGTTTGGTTGATTGATGTCGTCTTGTTATAAAAAATGTCGCTAATTTTCACACAGGGTCCTAATAAATCCCTTACAAGTCTGGTTGATTGATGTCGCTAATTTTCATACTTGCATATTTTAAATTGCAATTTGCTTTTTTGCAAAACATTACACTATCTTTGTGGTTTGGAGTGTCGGGTCCTAATAAATCCCTTACAAGTCTGGTTGATTGATGTCGCTAATTTTCACACATTCTTATTAAGCATTAACCATTTAGCCTAGAATCATTCAAACATCTGCACAAAACAAAGACGCATTTCCTCGAGGATAAAACGCACTCTGAAGTGATATTGATGCGTATGATCGGCGCCCGTAAAAACAAACTGCAACATAAACATGACACGGGTACAATTATAGTTACTTTTTTTCAAGATAATGATCTATAGTCCTTTACCAGCCGCGAACGTTTAGAAAAAATACGCCTTCTTCAACGCATTACGCAATGCTTTGTGCTCAACTGAAATTATACAGGCAAGAATAAAATAAATCATGCTTAAATTGACAACAATTTGAATTTTTTTATCAGAATATCTTACATATAGAATGATAAAACCAAAGCAACGATGCACATGGTTCCAACACAAATACATTGTACTCCAATAAACGATTGCAAACTACACCATTGATATTTACAAAGAGTTAACGAGCGCATACATCGAATTTTTATCACGATATAGATAAAACCTAAGCAACTTTACACCAAAAAAGCAACAAATTCCAAAGAACGTGCAGCTGCTTACCCTCTACCCAAAAGTGTTTACCCTTTGATTAAAAAAATGTTTTATAGTTTAAAACTTGTGCTATTGATTAACACAAAACACACAATTTCACACAAAAGAAACGTTGAAGATTTGCTCATCTCCTTATGATGTTTTAAAGTTTAACACAGATTGCCCTAGTATACAAACAAAACTGTCGTCAATACTAGTGACTATGATACAGTGTGAAGACGTTGTTCCTGATGTATAATATATATTATTGTCGTTTTCCCATTGTTTATTGAATTAAAAAAGAAGTCGGTGGCTATTACAATTTAAAATTTTATTGAAACTTTGGAACCAGGCAGTGTATATGCACTTAAATGTATTGCGCTCTTGGATTTTACGTAAACAGCGTCAATCTTAGCACGGAAATTGTTTTCCTCTTCCTAAATGGGGCGGGACTTACAGTGGGTATATAAACGCTCTGTTTTTAGGATTGAGCTATTATATTTTGTGCAGAAATATACCAACAACTATGTAAATAGTCACAAATAATGTCTTGCGATTGTGAAAAATTAGCAAAAGGAATTCATACGGTGGAAAATTACTCTGAAGAACGTGTCAATGATTTGCAGCATTTAATACAGTCGATTCGGAGCGGGAAGATAGGCACTGCGTCTCACATTCGTGCCCACAGACCCCGTGCTCTCAGAATTCTGTGGTGGACGTTTAATTACAGCTATGACCATCACATTCTAGTGACCGAAGCCGCTGAAAACAAACTCACCATCATCCATTACGCGCTTAAAGCGATATCGCGGATCATTATGTTAAAAGGAGTCGCCGAGATTATTCAAGAATCTGTAGACTTTGCAGACATTGACGAGGTTTTGGATTTTAATGGCGGGGTGTATCTAGTGATGGGCGAGAATTATCCAAAGACACCGAGGGAAAAGTCCGAAGCCGTTAGTAGGGCGGGAAAACGTCTTGGGGAGAGACAATATTCGGTGTTTCATAATAACTGTGACAGTTTTGTGTCCTGGACACTCCGTGGATGTTCTTACTCTTATCAGGCAATGAACGCAAATGGACTTTTATTGTGCATAGGAATAGTGGCGCAATATTGCCTGACAGCATACAGGGCATTTGAAACCTTCAAAGACTACATCAGCAAATTAAGACGGATGTTTAAAGAGTAGTTGTTATCGCTTTAATTTTTTTGTTAATCCATTATTGTTGCATAACTCAGCAATATACCTATTTTGTATGTCAGAAATGCACTTTTAGATGTTATTTTAATGTTGATTAATAATGAAAACACTAAGTTACTAAAATCGTGAGTGCTTTATTCGTCATCCCTAAATCAATTTCAACCTGACGTGTTAAAAAACATTCCGTTGCTTCGTGGCTTTCTTCAATTCTGGAAGATTTGTCCTTGTCCTTGACTTAAATGATAAAAAAAGGTCTGCAGCTTCTTATGTATTGTCCTGGTCTATCAAAACGAGAGTCTCAAAGCCATGTTAATGTTTGAATGAGGAAAAATGGTAATTTGAAGCTGTAAGCACCCGACTGTTAGAATAGATGTAAAACGTACAATGAGATATGTATATCTCAATAATAAAAAATATGAACATGAATTTCAATGCACATTTTGCTTGACAAAAAAATAAGACAACGTTCTCTTAATTAAAGTCCACATACATCAAATTACAGTCATACTTGAAATGAAATATATTTACATTAGTTAACAATCGAGAAGACCTGTTACAATCATCACACAATTAGCATATGGTCATCGACTGTCATTATGACTAGAAACTGTGCGCTAGGGCCCCATCAGCACCAACCCAACCCCCCAACTGCATACCCAATCTTGGTATGAATCCGGCTTCAGATGAATGTAAGCACACTACTACTAGCTGCTGTGTTTCCTATCTGGATCTAAGTGTGATTTATAGACATGCTTGGTTCATAAATATAACAGAATCCTCCGTTGTTTTTATCAGCATTTTATGATATGTGAAAGGTTGATGTTTTTAATTACTTTTTAACGTTTCTTTTATCTTCAATCTTTAGAGTGTTTAAAAATGATATTTAAAAAATGTTAAAATGAGAGCATTTCAAATAAATAACTTATAGTGTCATCAAGAAGGAATTCCCGATCTTGTTTTCAAAAGACTGCAACTGAATAACGAGAATCCATTTCTTATGCCAGTAGATAATCAAAATTGTAAGGCAAAAACAGGTGTGGGGAGTGGGGGTCTTTAAATGGAAAACTTTTTAAATCTTACAAATGTCGTAATTTTACTCAAATATCAATCGAATTTCAAGGAATATGGTTTACATATTATCTCTATGCTTTTATTTTGTGCCTGTAATCTTTACGATGAGAGTATACGAAGAATCCATTCATTATTTTAGCATTGAAAAAATTGTTAAGCAATGTAAATAAAAAATGGAATAGTTATAGTTTTAAAAATCACATGAAAATACTACTATGGTCCTTTAAAATATGTTTTGCATAAAAACACGTTACGGCATAATATACTATGAAAACAGTCTTACACATTAACATTGAAAGCTTGAAACACAAAATTTAAAGTCTAGAAAAGTAATACAAAATAATTTAAAATTAAAAAAAAAATAAAACGTATGTGGAATTAAATAGAAACATTGTAAGTATGACAATCGTTTGTTCATGGTATTTTACAAAAAAATTTAACCCAAAAATAATTTAAGAGTGCTTAGATTATAACTCCACAAATATTGGTGCAAAGAGATGTTTCATGTAAGATTAGGGAAGCAATATAAAACATATAAGGGGAAAAAATTAGAGCTTTCTACCTTTCATATTTGTTTGGTTTCCCCAGTTGTTCACTGAGATATTTCATTTGATGGAAAGCCTTCTTCTTAGTAAAAAGGTGTGTTTTCTAGGTAAATTAACTTCCTAAATACATGTAACTTAACCTTGGGCTCTTTCAAAACTCAACTCTTGATGTGACATACCTCCAGTGGTCGTGCTTCAATGCCAATTCATGCAGTTTGAAATATCGGATGTGGACAAAGAGCAAAGATATCAGACATTAAAAAAAATTGAAATACTAACCAAAAACAAACAAATTGAATTGAATGTAAAACTATTCATCGACAGTGTCTTGCTACATTGAAAAAGTCCTAAATGAACCGAACCAGCCATTAGAGTAAACGATGCTGTTTTGTTGTTATTTATTTCTAACACTGATTGTTTGTGTCATCGTTACATAACAGATTGGCAGAACAGCGTTTATCTGTACATAGTTTCACTTAATACTCATGGTTGTATGTGTTACACATATATATCACAATTTGATATTGAAAGGCCATGACAAGTGCTTATTACCATTATATATAATACAAACGATTTCAAGATTGAGAATTTACTAGCACAAGATTTCGAAGGCTGTTCATGTCAATAAACTTCTGTGAAATCATGGCAGAAAATTGCTAAAAAAACAAAACAAATTAAAAGGAAAAGGCTTTTTTGCAACGCTGCACACTTTCGTTTGATAAATAACAGTGTCTAAATTACGTCCGGATTCTTAGATTATAACAGACAGACCATGTTAATTTATTTTCGTGCAATTCTTATTTTGTTTGCATGCATACATGTCTGAAACCGATTACAGATTTACAGATTTTTAATAGAAACTCAGCAAATTGAGATTGAGGAGATATGTCAAACCTAAACGGTCCGTATTATCCTTTGTGAAATAGTTAACACTCCTAACTTGTGATAACCTTAGTCACCTATGCTGTAAAGATAATTTTCAATCTCAGCAAATACTTTTTTTATCTATTGACAAGAAACTTCCCAGATGATCATGGAGGCTTCGATATCAGCTGAGACTTTTATAGGGTTCAACATGTACGAAAATATTTCGTTACAAGTAAGTTGGAAACGGGATGAATTATTTTCTACAACACAACGAAACATTGGAGATGAATTCTAGAGATAATTTTCCAGTAGACTTTTGTCGGTACCCGAGTGTTAATGCATTAGAATCTAATAAACTTAAAATACTCTAAAAACGCTTTTTTGTTCTAATTGTGAAGAAGGGATATGAATTTATCAATGAAATTAAATACAAAAAATCCACGGTCAGAATACCAGTAAATACATGCCCCTCGCCATTCATCTTTACTCGTTTTATATCTTTGTCTTTATAGATATAATAACGTACCTGGGTCGCGTGGTATCTAAATGTAAATTATCTTCCTGTTAATTAATCAGAATTCATCACAATATAAATCAAAATGTCAAACACGTTTTTTTGATTCAGAACATTATCAAATAAGTAGAAATTAAGATTTCTATCAATATTGGGGTTGTTGCTGAGATCATAATCACAGGCTTGTGTTCATTTTGTACTTTGACTACTAGTTATTCCGTTATTACACGAGATGGAAGTAGAATGTTTGGTACACGGTGTGTTAATTAGGTTGTTAATTTGGTATATTGTTTAAACATTTCCTGAGGTAAACCTGAAATTAACGACATTTTACCTTTGTTTTAACATTGGTATGCAAAAGGAAGAAATTTATGAACATTTTCGCCTGGCTTTCACCTTTTGTTCATTAAATGAATAAAATTAGAGCAGAGAAACAATGTGCCACAAATTAAGGTAAGTTAATGTGACCTAACTATCACTTTGTCATGGATATGTCGGGCGTAATAGTGAGCCACTGCGATTACTGTATGGTTTAATTTAGATGTTTATTTTCTTTTTGAGTTGTTTTAAATGAATTCCTTTTTCTATTTTAATCATTTGTTTTTAGTTTTGAAATAATCTTATTACAGTTTTATTCTTGAAGTCAGCTACTTTAAATCAATTACTATAACAAATTGAACTTTAACATCCATCTTGCATTTTCTTTGGGGTTTTTTTTTTTGGAAAGGTAATTAATGTTCACAGTCTGCATAATGTGAAACTTTTCAACTCTGTGTGATTTCTTCAGTATATGGTCCATAATTAAAGTTGCCAGATCTGTTGTTTCGTGTTAATCGATGAATTATTAGGCTATTTAATCAATGTGTTATTAGTGAAAGTAAGCTTCTGAGCATTACAATCAAACACATTCTTACTTAAGGTAACTCCGTACCTATAAAATTATGGGTTCAAAGTTAAAAAACTGAACTTTTTTTTAACTTATTGGACTTGAATTTCATCAAAAAATAAATAAAATATATATGTATCCATACTATTTAAGATGTAAGGTAATAAAAACCAAAGGCTGAAATTATCATCTGAAAATCACACTTTTTCTTGTTTAAAAATTAAATAAAAGTGGATGGATACTTGTTTATATATTTAAATTTTATTCCTTACTATGCCAGAAAACTAACATTAATTTTTAAAAAAAGAAAAAATTGTTTACATTAGAAAAATTATAGCATTTAGATATATCACTTAAAGAAAAATAGAAAAGAGTTATTTCCCTTTGTTATTATTGAATTATGTCGAATATAAGGATGAAAAACGCTTATAAAATATCTCCAAGTAAACACTGATTTGAGTTTTTGATGTGCACCTATAATAACTTAGAAATTACAAATCTACTTGCAAGAATTTTAATGAATTCATGGTTTACGTAAAATGTATGACGTCACAGGAGGCTGGATTTACTTTAAATTTGAGCTTGATATTCTTTATTTTACTTGTGTGGCTTGCATGTTTATAAGGGAATAATTTCCTTGCAATCATTTCGTCAATACATGTAATATTGAATATCAATTTGTAAAAAAAAAAAAAATTACAATAAACCTTTAATATACTTTGGAATGAAAGCTTTTTTGGTAGAAGGAACTTTTTTTTGGTTTGAAGATAAAAATTCTAATATAACGTGAAATGGTTGATTTCTGAAGCACGCCAAACGATTTTGTTTGTGAGAGTCTTCAGAACCGTAGCTACAGCTATGTACATATGTATATATCATACAGTCCTTCAATATTTTGACGTTACGATACACGTTCGAAGTCTGTACTCTATTTTTTAAAATTTTCGGAATTTTATTTGAGTCGATTAACATGCATACGAATTTAAGGAAAGAAGAGTGCACGTGTCTCAGACTTCTCACACATGTGAAAGTCGTGGACCTTTTCTGGATGAATCTTGAAATAGTCTCACTCCGTTTATAATCCAGGCACGTAGCATCAAGGAGACAAAGGGACCTGCCCCCCCCCCCCTACTTCTTTGCGCAACAAAGATTTTTAATAAATTTACAACCAAAAATGAACAACCAAAAAAAGTATTAACAATTAACATGGAATTGCCACCCCCCCTTATCTGGGACCATGTAAAAAAAAATTGAATCGAAAATAAGGAAATAAACAGTGAAATTGAAGTTAAAGGTATACACCCCCCCCCCCCCCCCTTCACGGATAAAGAGTTTCAGGATTTTGTAAAGTAACCCTTCTTTCTGTGTGTCAAGATTTTTTGGATGTCTCTCCCCCCCCCCCCACACACACACACACACACACTTTCAAAAAGGATGCTACGTGCCTGTATAATCAGTATTGACCGATACAAGAGGATGCTAGTAATCATCTTTTTATTAAATAAAACGACATAATCTTAACAAAAAGAGTGTTTTACACTGTAAATAGAGCGTGTTGTAGATAATTCGTTGACAGGGGGAGGATAACTCGGGTTATATCCATGTAACTGAAAGATGTATACATTGTTTTCTCCCTTTGAGTATTTGAATGAAAACCAAATAAAGAATAAAATGTTTATGTTATGGGAGAGGCAGAGAAATGTTAACGGTAATAACCCCCCCCCCCCCCCCCCCAACACACACACACACACACACACACACACACACACACACACACACACACATGATCTTTTTAACATTTGTTTCAACATCGACTTACGATGGGTTTGTACATACAGGAAACTATATTCAAAGCATTGGATATCACTTTAAAGACTTAAAAAGCACCGTTTTTAAAGCAAAATTTGCTTATTTAAAGCAATTTTTTGCCAATAATGCATAATTCGATAAAAAATTTCATAACGCCCAATTTTTATGGCAAAAATTATATATGCAATTAAATGTCTTTAAATCGTAAAAAGAATACTATGTTCAATATCCTGCACATAGAAAAAAAACTAGGCCTACACTTTTTAGTTTTAAATCTTGCCATTATCCAGAGTTGCTTCTTTTTAAAACGTGTAAATTATTGAGTAATTTTCAATGCAAGAAATAGGTGTCTTATTTTCAAAACCGGTGTATTATCAAATCCAGCTAATTTTCAAGATTGAAGGGTATATGCACAGCGTAACGCCATTAATTGTATCTGTTCTCATCGTTCTTGTCTCCAAGCCCAACATAGTTTCCTGAAACAGAGAATATTCATAGCAGCTAAACATGACCCCGATTTCATTTTATTTTATGTATCATTGTTTATTTCAATATTAGATGACATCATCATGTATACTGGCTCTTTGGAACTATGACATTATGTCCTGCTGGGAATCCTTGAATTCGGCAAGTGATGCTTTGAGTAGATTGGTGTACCTGTACAACACCCGGAGGCCAATTCATTTTCCTCGTCCTTGCACTCTCACTAGTGAATTATAAGTCTGTATACTTTTGGAAGTCTCAGAGTAGTACTGTTTGTTTAATTATATAAGATTTTCCGTGCCTAGAGCAGTGAAATAAATACCAACAACAACAACAACTGGTATGTAATGCCGCTAACGTGACGTACCGGTATCCTTGACGACGAAACATAAGTCTGTCACCTTACATTTATTACATGTTCTCTATTTACGAAAATAATTCATTCTTAACAGTTTAAAATTTTAAAGTACAATAAATGTTTTCTTCCCTCAATTCGCTAACATTAATTCGCCAAATAGTTGTTCGTAGTAACTGACCATGTAGTTTGTCTGCATTATTTTATATTGCAAAATCCGACTGACCGATGATATAGTATACTATATGATTGTATGTGATCTCATTTTTAAAGATGATATTACATTTTCAATGTCTTTGTGATAAAACTACCAATCAAATTTTGATTAGTATCAATATCAAGAACGTTTCGGTACAATACATTTCTTCTTTTTTTCCACTCTTGATCTCGTCATGAAAAAACTTGTATTAAGAAACATAGCAGTTTTTTCCTAGTAAACTTTTATTATATAAGCAATGTTGAGGCAATTTGTTTGTATCATAAAATTTGAATAATAAAATTTAAAAAAAGAAACATAGCGTGAACAGATGAATCCAAGATGGTGAGTTACACGTGCGTTTTAGCATGGCAGAAAAAATACTGTATACGTACTGTATAAAAAACGTACTGTATACATATAAGATTACCTAATTTAATCATTTTGCATTTGGAAAAGAGAAAAAAGAATTACACTATCCGACGACCGAGTCCCTTTCAAATTTTATCACGTGCCCCGCAGTAATGATCTCCCCATAAAAGTCGAATAATGATTCAATTTATTCATTGTTTCAAATTTATATAACCTGTTTATTTGGTTGGTCTTAGCTACGTCTGATCCTTTCTTGGTATTAATTTCTACGCTCGGCAAAACATTAACACAAAACTAAAAATACTTGTTAGCAAAAAAAATAAATGATGCTGTGACACTCAAAAAACAAAAAGGACAGGTTGGGGTCAGATAAAGGTTGAGTTATTCAGCAAAAAGAACACCTTAAATTAAGTTTCTCATTAAGCCATTGATTATGCGCTGTGATTGTTCAATTAAAATAATATATGAAATTTCTTAATGACCGTCTAATATCTTAATTGCGGAAAATGTTTCTGTTTGTGGACAGAACGTTTTGTCCTGTCTAGCAATAATCCCCTGTCTAGCAATAATCCCCTAAGCTGTTTCGCAGTTATATGGTTTATCTCGCATCGCTCTATCAACCACAGCATTTAACCCCTATCTTATTCACACCAGACTCCAGGGGGCATGTTAAATAGCCAGCTAAAGAACTTTTTAATCTATCAGGTACATGTAAATAGATGTAGAAATGATTTATTGTCATTAAAAGTATTTCTGTTTTCTCTTTCTGAGACTGATATTTTCTTTGCGAAGAAATGTACATGTACAAATGTATTTTCCATTTTCTCTAATCCGTAATGAGTACAAAGTACGTAGCTATGTGGCAGATGCCTCAACTTTAGAATAATACGTCTAGATTGTTATTCACATCAAGCTTTCACCAGAACGATTCTTCCCTATGATAGAATATTTTTAATGCCACATTACAGTGTTTTCACCGACTGAAAACTTTCGATTACTTTGCCGTGTCCTGAATTAATAAAAAAAAAAACTAATAAAATACACTGAATACAAATGTTAATATTCTGGTTTAAAAAAAACTATTTTTATCTCCTTCATTGCTGCATAATTTCTTCATGTTGAAACTTAATATCTAGATTTTTACTTTTTTACGACAAGCGGACAACTTAGGTTACTTGTAACTGTCATTACATGCATGTTACAAATTCAAAATACTGTTAGCGATATCAACAGAAATCTATTTAGATTGTACATAAATTAATAGCATCAGAATGTCGCTGTCAATACCGGTAGCGAGGAAATAATTCTAAAAATGCCACCCTAGGAAAATCTTCGCGAAATCATATCTGGGCTGCGTTCAAGATCGTAGCTGCTAGCCTGGCTGCTAGGTCGTAGATATCTAGGTCTATTGAACGGACAGCTAGGTTAGCCGCTAGGTCTCAAATTTGAAGTTGGAAATATTCAACTAAAGACTTATTATATTGACATAATTTGTTAATTTCAAGTGGAATATACATGTTAAGATTCATTATAACTTAAATGATGAATAAAATATCACTAAATAAATATATTTCGTGTTTGTTTCAAAGTGGTAACTAAAGTGGCCATCTTGAATTCGATGCTTAGCATAAAATATTCAGGCTACGAATATCTACCTAGCGGCTAGGCTAGCTTTCCGTTCAACTACGTATCCCCAAGTAGCAGCTACGATCTTGAACGCAACTCTGGTCATTACAGATGACTTCTGTTGTCTCTCCTATGGCATTTAGTACCTGTCACGTGTACACAATGATATGGTATCTACAATACAAATGTTTTGTTGCCAAATATGGATTCATAAAGGCATAAGTGAAAAACCAATGACTTGGTATACTGTGCTCTGTCCCATGCAATATTTCCTCGATTCACCTATTTACTGAATTTCTCGATTTTTAATCAAAATATGAAAAATTTCAAGATTTCTTCTTTGAAACGCCCGATCTATCTTATAAGGTTTCAATACACGGCTAACAATATGATATCTAAGGGAATTTTATATTGCATCATACACGTGTGGCAACGCGCACTTTGAAAAAAATACGCACTTAATTTGAAAACTATTTTCAAAGTGCGTTAGATTTAGGACCAAATCAACGCACATTGAAAAAAAATTTAATGTGCGTTTGGACCAAATTAAACCACTTTGAATTTTTTTCAAAGTGCCTTGTGAAGGAATATCAACATTTCTTAGTGTCGATACACTTAAAGCAATTTGAAAATCAAGTTAACCCACTTTGGAATTTTTTTTCTAAAGTGCGTTATGAAGGAATATCAAAATTTCTTGGTGTCGAAACACTTAACACAATTTGAAAAAATGTGTACAGACAAATTCTGGAATTGGATTTCTAGCTTACTGAAAGTATGATGATTTTTTATCACCAGTTAATCTAATTTACCGTCTTTGAAAACAGGGATAGGGACGGGGTGGGGGTTAACCAAAGATACAGGTCAATGACAAGTACATTATTAATTGATTAAAGTAAGAAGGTCCTCTAGCCCTCGTTTTTCCTTCCAAAACATATGGCATTCACCAACTTGGGGTAAACGTTTTAAACTGGAAAAAGAAATATGTTTTGTTGTTAATTAAGTTCAGTGATATTGGAAAAAACGAGCTTGCTAAACAATAACTTATCCAATGGTTTGTTAAAGAATCTATAAGTGTTTCAACATAATCCTGCTTCTCAAATTCTAATCAAATTAATCACGTCATCATAAAAAAAAATATATTATCATAGACCTAAGAATAAATAAGCATTTGGATGTGGATTTTTTTCTCGCACTGATCTTCTAAAAGATTATTTTGGGGGTTTTTAATAAACATTACTAACGTATTCTTTTTTTCACATCATGTTTTTTTAACAAGTGAGCACATGCAAGTGGGGCCAGATGAAATATGTTAAATATTGATCTCCATTTTCAATATATAAGAATCATTTTTGTTTCTGACATAGCCCAATGTACCCAGATAAGCAGCCATGAAGGGAAAATGCAGTTTCTATGCGGTGCAGTTTGTCATATTTGGCTAATTAAAATCTCCCGAATTGTTCTTTATGTGTAAACTGTCAAACTACATAAGATATGCTTATGAGAAAAGAAAAAAATCTAATCGATAAACGGTCTATCAGGTTACATGTACCTGAGAATGCATTGGGTTCTTTTTAAATATATCCCATTGAGCCAAACAAAACAATCATTTATTGTATATCAAAAGTATCAATTATTGCGACTGAACTCAGAACAATTTTTTTCAAAGTGCGTTGATATCGACGAAGTGCGTTGACTTGGTCCCAAAATTAACGCACTTTAAACAATTTTCAAAGTGCGTAATTTTTCAAAGTGCGTTGTAACATACCCAGATGATAATGTTGAAAAACTTTGGCATTCCGAATGACTTTCAAATGGAAAAAAGATGTCAACATTTTCTATTATAAATTCTTCGTAAGAAATATGTTTTCGATCCTGTGAATTTTTTCTAAGTGAAATATTATAATGTGTCAATGATGATAACTTGAATACTTTCCCTTTCATCGATTTCAATTTCACTTGTTTTACAGTTTTGTGTGTCTTTATTAAAATTCGTCTTATGTGCAGCATACTTATCTTGAAACCGGTTATACTTTATTATGCGTTAACACTTACAAATACTTTACCAAAATACTACTATGTTTACGTACATGCCACGTGACACTGTAAGTTGGTACCGTCACGGTAACAGCTTGTTTTAATTAACAAGTCTCAGATTTATGAAGAAAAATTTTTTAAAAATCAAATGGCGCGTTTTTTATGACCTTTAATCAAACATGAATCTAACAAAAACCAGATAAATAAAAAACGAATTATCAAAAAGGAATCAAGTTTTATTTCAATAAAGATACATTAATTTTAAGATAATTTTAGACTGAGAGGGGGGAGTGTGGTAGCACGGCGGTGAGAGGGCGCCACTTAATGTCGGTTCTTCTCAATGAAGTTCAGCAGTTCACGGACTACTTTGTCCTCCAGCTCACGCGCAGGAGGGGATCCATCTGTGGACACAGGGGGGTTACCAGTGGGTCCGGTGACAGGGGAATCGGTGGGAGGAGATCCGGTGGGAGGGGATCCGGTGGGTCCTGTTCCAACAAAAAATGCATACGCTATCATATTTTTGTTTCTTGGTGGTGCAAAAAGATCCAATAGAGTTAATGAGATATCTTTACACTAGAATTATAACACATATCATTTTAATATTCCTAGTTAGGATATATAATTATACACACATGTGTGTGTTAATTTGTGGATGTTCAGGGTGTTCATCTAGATAGTGGTTCAGTATTGGGCTTGCATTGGTCTAATATTTTGAGTCTGTTGTTGTAAATTTGGACTTTTGACTGTTATTACTTATTCAATTGTGTTCGTGATTTAGCTAATCTTGGGACGAGTTTGTTAATGTTTATACATGTAGAAGCTTGCGTTGTACATGTATGAGAAGTTAGTGATGAACAACGTGATTGTGGTAGGCATCAGAAGTGTGGCGTCTGTGGAGAAGTTAAATGTATTACTTTCTACCTTGTGAGGTATGTTTGGTTGACTATACATGTATGTAGTTTGTAGGTCGATTCAGTGTTTACATGTATGTAGTTTGTAGATTCGGTTTTTACTTAGAATATCTAGTGTCCTGTTACAAATCGAAATAGAAAAAAAGCTGATTATGTTTACCTGCTCTGCAATCCATGAGCAAAAGTTCTGCCATAGACTGGATAGCACCTAAAACAAAAAATCAAAACCAACTTAATTGATAAAAAAGTCTCTGTGACAATATAATGAACATTTTATTGTTGGGATATCATAACACTGCTAACTATACAATTATATTTTACTGTTGTGATATCATAAGAATGCTAACTATACAATTACATTTTATTGTTGGGATATCATAACACTGCTAACTTTACAATTACATTTTATTGTTGGGATATCATAACACTGCTAACTGTGGTTTGTGGCCGTGTTCGTTTGATATTGATAAATAGTGCGTTCACAAGATTTGAAGAGAACCTTCAGTTAGTGCATGCACATAGCATGACACTTTTTATACATTTGTACTGCTTAAGCTTTGTAATAATCCAACATCCTGTTCTTTTAAAAGTTATCGCTGAATTATTTCTCGAATTATCTGAAGAAGACACAGCTCAAATCTTTCGTTCGAGATATCAATACAAGTATACAACACCAATAATTTAGAATAGATTTAGAATAATAATGTGTTAAAATGTTATGGTGTAAATTTAAAAGTTAATGCCACCTGGCAAATTCATTTACAAAATGAGTTATATTAGATCATACTCTGATTAGAGCAGACTGGTATTTTAATATGTATCACATAAAATTCCATGTTGATAAAAATTTAAATCTAGGGTGTAAAATATACTTTATTAAGATACTTGAAAAAGATTCTGGGCATGAAAAAGATGATACATGCAATGTGAAATTTACGTTACAATCTGCTTTGTTATACAGTCATGTAGATGCAAATGCAGTATGTACTCAATATCGAGATTATCTAACATACCTTTAATTGTTGTTGGTTGACTGTCAAATTCTAAAATAAACAGAAAACAGAAAAGATGAGTAATTTTATACCTATGTACGCACTTTACAAATACTATTTCTACTTTAAACAGAACACGTGTTTACTTACAAAAAATAATTTCAGATCGACCATTCTATGGCCAATCATTAGTATATAAAGACATTGAAGGAAAATGGAACAGACTCGTCGAACACGTTTCCCGAAAGAAATATCACGTGACACATTTTAAGGTCATGCAAAGTCACGCCAGCTAACTCTATGATAAGGATTTTCGCATTGTTTTCGAAAATACTACTCTAAATTCATTTGCCGACCTTACTGCGCATGTGTGTTTTGATACCATTCCAAAGATGGACTTAGTGCGGTTAAAATAATTAGGTATTAAATGTAAAAGCAACCTGTCGTCATGCGCCGAGATGTACATGTGGCGTTCATTCCTTACTCGGTGTAGGCTCGCGAGTGTCCATCTATGTATTGCTGGCATTGTTTTTATTGTTGCTATTTAATGATTTTTATAACGATGCTTTATTTCACTAGCGAGGTTAACGCATCAAGTTATTTATCCATTAACTTGTTTGAATTGCGTAAAAAATAAAACAAAAACAATGAGTAAGAGGCTCGTTGACTTATGATTAGTACATGTATGATGTATCTGATAAGCGAATAGTATCGATAACTACTGAGGTTGAATTAGTAGGTTAAAGGTGTTACCTGACAAATCACAGTTTTCCAACTGCATTTGGATTCTCTTGGCAATAACCCCCACAATCAGCCTGGGTAGGTCACGTCTCTTATCTTTGTCTGCATCATCAAAGTCATCATCATCATCATTATCATCATCAAAGTCATCATTATCAAAGTCATCATCATCTCCGTCAGATTGCCCGCCGTCCTCTGGTGGACCCCGTCCTTGACCTTTTCCGTTTCCTCTGTTTCCTCTTCGCTCAATCTAAGGGTATTATGCATGTGAATACGTTTGGAGAAATTCATGCTTAACATAAACTAATTCTCATCCCTAAAATACCGTTTGTTCTAAGAAAATCATACAAAATATACGTAGACGAACAAAATATTGTATTTATTATATATTTTTTGTTTACGTTTTCACAGATCTAAAAACTTTCCATAGATTGCTGACAGGGCCTATTTTGTTTTGGGTAATGATCACTGTACGGCAGAATGTCTGACATTTTGTGACGAAGGTAGATATTTCTGGGAGATTAAACAAACTACCCGGAGCTAAAGACTGGACTGGCTATGGTGGTCAGTGAAGGGTGAATTCCATCGACAATAAAGTTTTTATACATCTACATGTCTTGTTTAACGGTTACGCTACATTTGTCGGTCCGGGATCCTTAAGGAACCATTGTTGATATTACTTTAACCGTTTTCTTAGTGCTCCAACAGATTATATTATCACATCTACCATATTTTCATTCTTTGACTTATATAAAGAACTTTTTAAAAAAATTAATTATGAAGATTGAATGATTTTAAACTAGATTTTTTTCAGACAATAACGTTTGGAAAGTCTACCCATAACGTACACTAGCATAATATACTATTGTATACTGATATACAACTGGTTTGAATGAAAAGTCCAACACCCTCCTAAATATCTTATCATGAGGAATTTGAAGATTTTTTTTTATCTTTTACATATCTTGTTTAATAAATAATTATTGTTTTTTAATTACTAAAAAATAATTTCACAAAGAAACCGTCTTGAAATTCTGATTATTTTGAACAAAAACGTTTCTTTTTTCAGTTAATATGTACAAGTAAGGGTAATTACTTAGTATACATTAGTCTGAAAACAAAAGAGTGAAGTTATTGTTACCTTGAATCCGTAGGACAATGCCAGGAGGCCCAACAAAACCACTAACAGCAGGTTTACCCTCATGATGCTTCGCTTGTAGAACACTGGTCCGGGGCTGCCGTCCACCGGGCATTATATACCCCTCTCTGTCACAGTCAGTCGAACCCAGTCAGAAAATCGTGACCACTTTCCACCGTCTACGTATTCCCCCATTATCTTGTTGATTTTGAATTACTGGATGGATAGAAAAAATAACATAACATGGTCACAATGGCCTTGTTTATGTAAATGTTGATGGAAATTAAACGTAAGGTATGGCCAAGGGGTAGGGGTTAGTTGGGTAACTGTTTGGTCTGCCTACCATGATTTTGCAATCCTTTTAATTTGGTTTTTCGTCGCCTTTGAATGGCTTGAAGTTTAAAGTATTTTCACCAAAAAACAAAAAACAAACCTGTCTGCGCAAGTATATTTCAATGTAGATAGCCAGTATAGATCCAAAAATTATGTTCAGTTTATGAGAAAAAAAAGTTTCGGGTAGATTTTAAAACGAAAAAAAGGCCAATGCAATAATTTCCTACAATGTTAAAAGTTGGAAAGCTGACGACGTCTATTTGATTTTACTCATTTTGTTGGTCACTAAATGGAAAATAAGATGTCGCTATCCATCAAACATATATGTATTGTGGATTGTTCAGGGGAGGTGGTTGTCATTAAATGAATCTAGCGCCATCTATCGTAACAATCAAAGAATCTCGTGATTAAGAAGAACGCGGATCCTCCCTATAAAAGAGAGTACGGAAACTCATCTTGTTATTCACTCGGTCGTGTAAAATGTATATGTGTTTACAATATATATATATATATATATATATATATATATATATATATATATATATATATATATATATATATATATATATATATATATATATATATCACAGGATTTCTGTATTCTATATCGACGAATCAACCCAGTATCCTCGTGAACTGACAAACAGTACTGTTTATAGTGAATTAATTCATGCTATAGAAACTTTTGCATAAGAGGTCAAATGTGACACTTCAAGTAAGACATGTTTAGAATATGTATATCAAACTAAGTTCTTTGCATTCCAAAATGAACAATTCGCAAACACATTCTCCAAAACCTAATATTTCATATTAAAGCCTTTGGACGTTGGGTATACTTGTATGTGCATATAACCTTTAACCTTCACCTGTAAGTAAAATTATCTCGACATCGACATGTTATCAGTTTAATCAGTAATAGGTATAAAAGTAGTGATGGTTTTGGCATGGACCCTGGGTCTCACAGTAGCATAGCACAAACAGCGGGGACATTTATAATTGGACTCAGCACGCATGGTCAGTGAGGTGGACAAAACGCATGGTCAGTGACCCCGAACTCTCCATTAGCTGATAAGCTCCTCCAGGTAAAGGTGTTTTCATTTAGATGTTTACTGTTATGCCTCGGTGCCTGGCTTGAGTGGGTGTTACTGGCCCCGTATTGTTCCATATCAGAGTTTTAGTATCTTGATTTATTTCAAGTTTGTTTGAAATATTGCACGCATGAAAACAAATACCAATACATGTTGAAAATTAAACTCAAAATCATTTCGAACTTTAAACTCGTATGTTTTGAGATTGTCATATAACCTATATATGGCTTTATGTTTAAATATCTACATTTTCAACTGTCTTTGTCTGTGATAACATTACGAATCAATTTTGAAGCATATAACCCAATAATTTCATAAAAGAGGAGCGACACAAAATGGGCTTGTCTTATAGCAGAACCGAAAAACGGTATTGGCTGCATCGCATGGTCGTACTACTTACTTGTAACATGTGCTACATGAAAAATAGTGGTTTTTAAATGTTGTTTTAAAGTGTAGAAAATGGAAATAATATAAATATAAGTAATGAGGAATCATTCTTCGAATATTATGAGGTGATAATTTCCGTCGGAGCATGAGTCAAATCTATCATTTTTTTATACAAGAAGGACATGGCTACTTTGAAAATTCTCCCAAATGTATAATGTATAAGCACTTATGTAATAATTTTGAAGTACAAGAATATTTAACAAAACCAATACCAACTGTATATGTTCAATTTATAAGTAAATACCGTTTATCCTCTCATCAACTCGAGATTGAGCGTGGCAGATTTTATAATATCCATAGAAATGAGAGAGTTTGTAAACTATGTTCACTATCACTGATTGAAGATGAGTTTCATTTTATTTTAATCTGTCCATTTTATAAGGAAATAAGAAAGTTGTATGTAAAAAAAATATTATTATGAAAAGCCTTCTGTTTTTAAACTTCAATTACTTTCAACAAAGAATATCAAAGAGTTGTGCAATTTGGGAAAATACCTATGTAAATGCTCAAAATTACGATGAAATTATAATTAGTTTTTGTTTTGATAATATACTCTTCATTATCCTGTTTACTTCTGTCATGTATATTTTGCAGACTGCTATGTGCACACGCAGTCTAATACAAGATTGTGATGGTCTTTCTTTTTTGTTTTTGTTTTTAAAAATGTTTTCATATGTTTGTTCACTTATGTATATATGTTAAACCTATGAATCATATGGTTCTTGGTAATAAACAATACAATACAATCATAAAGCCCTTCAGGCTTTATTGGATTTGACCCCGCCCCGACCAAAAGTATCACCTCATTATACTCAAAGAATGATCCCTTATTCCTTAATGATTCTTACCTCGGTTCCTCGGTACTGGTTTTTTTCATTGGGACTTATATAATCTTCTAAGTTCAAGTTCTTTATTTCCGTAAGACAGTTTACATACCAGTATCAGTAACATACTAATTAACATAATAACGACATACATGTATATTATATGGGTTCTTTTAAAGTATTTAATGAGCGTGGAGCTCAGCCAATTCCAAAAAAAAATCAAAGTATTGGGTGCCGAGCCCATTTACAAGAAGCCCATTTCCATGGAAAATAATACAACATTTTCCTTTTCTAGGTTGACTCTTGAGACCGTTTGATACACTAAGCAAAAAAATCACTAAATGACGTCATTCTCAAGTTTTATGTTACCTTGGTTTACAGTACCTTCATATAGGCAAGGTCTTCTATGTAATGTACTGTATCATCACGGCATGTTTCGTACTTTCATTCACTGTACATGGATAATTTAAAGAAAAATTAGATAATATTGGTTGTTTTAGCCCTCTCTCTCTCTCTCTCTCTCTCTCTCTCTCTCTCTCTCTCTCTCTCTCTCTCTGGATACTAGGCTCTTTTATCACATATTCCCCAGTAACAGGCCATTACTGTAGGATAAGACTCGTCTAAAAACTTTGTACTCTTATGTTGAAGATGACTATCTCTTTAGTGGTGTGTATCCAATAACCATTCATTGGGTTAACACTTGAAATGTACTTATCTCCAAGGTTTGTCCACTTAGCTTCTTGCCTATCGCAACACCGTTAAAAGATTTATAATTGATGTGTGCCTCTTTTACTGGTCTCGTGCTATCCTTTTTTATGCATAAAAAATTAATAAAATTTCTAGTACTTGACAAAATATATTCTCGGAGGTCCATGGGTCCACCCTATGAATGTCTTCCACTTTAGTCACCTAATGAAAATTGAGACACTAAATTATTTATAACATACCTAAAGTACATCTTATTTCCTCATAAAACTTTAAATTGTATTCGTTATTTTTTTATTTGATAAATACAAATAATTATAAGAAGACATTTTCTAGGGATGGGAATTGACCAAGCCTCCTCCTATATGGTCTCATACACTAGTAACACTACCTGCACGTACATTAATGTGTGAATTATAAGTACATTTGCATTAATTATTTCATGATCAATTCATTATAAGTGCTATCTAGCTTCTTCTTTTTTGGAATGGTGGGGGTTGGCTTTATCACGTTTAACCACAGATTTATATCCTGCTTCAAATTCTAATTCTCAATCGGACATTTGTTTACAACCTTATAGACGAAAGGAGCTCTACGGCCCATAAACGTAGAGTTACAGTAGTCAAATAAGTTCCAAGTGAATAGTAAACTAGTAAATAAGTCAGTAGTAAACAAATGAGCGTAAGCATTACATCTCCAAAGTTCTAAAACTTAGTGAAAGAATTTAAAATGAGAGAGAATCTGGTATGATTTAGTCTATATTATTCTTAAATGAACGATATTATGATAGAATCACAAAGACGATAAATACAAATACATAATAAATGTAAAACCAAGAACATGCAGCAGTCTAAATCTTCACGTACATGTACATTATTTATATGTATATAAATTGAATTCTTTGAAATTGATAAAATGTTTGTCGTTTTAATGAATTTGAAGATATTTGCGAAATATCTTGACTATTGGTACATGTGTGTTCAACATAGAACAATGTATTTGGTATCATATTTGCTCTGAACTAGGAGGAATAACTCGCAGTGGATCTTGGACAACCGCCCTACTTATACTGTATTTCGGACCACCTTGGCCGCCAGTCGGGTCCATTTGGACGTTCATCAGTGAAGTCGTAAGCCTCCATCCCCGCCAGTAGCCGTACCAGCCTCGTTCTGGCTATCGAGGGCTGCTCCTCTACCATCTCGATCCGCTTGTGTTTTGTCTGTTCATTCTCGTCTGTACCAGGGAAGAGCTTGACCCCTTGAGATGGCCAGTGAACAGAACACAGCATCTCATCGTAAGCCTTCTTCTTGACCTTAAAATCCTTCTTCGAAGCCCAGACTGCTGGGGTCATGCAGACGTAAATAACAAAGCGCCATCTGTCGGCATGAGGCCGACTTTCTACGGGGGCTAGGGTATCGTGGACCAATCTGGAATCCCATAGCACCAGTCCACCTTTGGGGACGGGGACTTTCTTTTTCGCGCACCCTTTATTCCGGTAGAATTCTAAGTGGTGATTTTTTAAAATGTAAAAATCTTTGCCTGCCATTGTTTCATTGACATCTGAGAAAGCGTCCATCAAGTCCTGGTGGTATTTTTGGGAGCCCTCGAGCACTCTGAAGCAGTAGTCTGATGGGGTCGTTTCCTCCAAATAGACTGCCCCCTGGTACGCATGCAGTTCCTTTCGCCAGCTCCCTTGGTCAAGGTGAAACCAACAGTCCTCAGGTTTGGAGAAGTTGCTTCGACCTAAAAATTGACAAATGAGTAAATGCTGAAAAACCCGCCATATTAAACAATTAACATACCTAGCTATATCTTGGCTCTCAATCTATTAAATATCTATTGAATTCGTTAAACAATAGTCAAAAAGAGGACTAAGATTTTCATTCATCACGACTCTACCCAAAAGTGCTGCTAATGAAAATCCACTCAAACAAAACTCGGTACCTTCAGAATTTATTCTCTGACAGAATTTAAATGAATTGAAAGTTTTTTTTCCAGAAAGTTTTCAGTGCTTTTTATTATAATTTTTATCATGATTATAATTTTTCACATAGTGTGTAACTGTGATTTTTGAAGATTAATAAAATATTTGTTTTTTTACGTCTATGTTTCTATGATCCCTTGCTATTATAAACTAAAATACCACAAGAATATGTTAGTAGCAAACTCTTGCCTTGCTCCGGGGGCTCCGATATAGACATACCGTCTACACTAGTTAAAAGTTTCTCCGTGCCCCATATGGATTCGAACACAGGTTTGGCGTGAAGTCTGAGCCGCCAGGCGGCGTTAGAGTGGGACGTCCTGTACTGATGCAGGATGGACCTGCTACGTACGGGGGCATCCTCTCCAAACCTGCCCAGCCAGGCCCGGAATTCCTGGGTGTATTCGTCACATTCTGCGAGTGGAATCACCCCGGGGACCACAGAATAACCCTGGGTCTCTAGCTCATTCTTTATCCTTTCTTCCTGAATGTGTAGTTTTCTACAGAATATAAATTGCTTTCGTAAGGAGTCGTCTAAAAGTCACCTTCCAGAAATATAATGCGTTTAAATCATTGAAACTATTAAAATATACTGTATACAAAAGGAGAAATGGTTGTCAAGAAATCGCCCGTCATATTCAACTTGTAATTCTAAGTACGATTTTTTTCCTTTTCTTTAGTACATGTATTAACTAAATCCACATACATGTACCTGTTTTAGTTTTTAAATATTATCTAATTTCAATATTTCTTTATGATTCTTTTCCATGCAGAAGCTGTTAAAATTCTTACTAAATATGACTGTAAGAAGCTATCATTTTCTTTAAAAAATTAAATCTAATGCGTCTTAATAAATTCCCTGTAATTGTACTTCCCTGGTAATAATATAAAACTATGAAATAAATCTAACACCTACTTTTTATCGGTCTCCATGCTCATGTACACTTAGTTCAATCTCAGTCCCTGAAACAGTGTAATCGGCTCGCGTCGCAGCTTGTTCAAGTGTATCGAATTTATGTATTTGGTGCATCTGTATCCACAAACATATATCCTTGCACCAATCATATTTACGTAATACGGTGTGTGGTAAAACTGCGACAAAAATAAGCTTGAACAAACAGTAAAGGACAGTACTGTCAAAGATAATCATTATGGTAAATTTGAGATGATGAAAATACAAATTGTAAATTTTCAAGTGAATTCAAAGTACACCTGATTTATAATTTTAAATGTATATTTAACCTTTGAAAGGTTCATGGGCCGGTTGCATTTTTCTATATTTTCTATATTTTCTTGTTCTTAACAGTGTTCTTAATAGTGATTACCAAATTCAGTCTTACTCTGGCCCTTGGAAATAGGGTAATGATTTAACAAATAATTTTTCAATACTTTTTAAATATGGCTTTTTAGGTAGGGGAGGGGAAAGTCAATATTCTTTGAGATCGCAGTTTTGTCTAAAACTTCTCGTGGTGATTTTTAAACCCTCTAATCGCCGTTTTACTGTGTAGATTAATGTAAGTATCAAAATTTAGATCTGATTATTATGGTGGCATATCTCTGCCCCCTGTGTGCAAGTTATTTTTCTCTTAATTATGTTGACATGCAAGATAAATATGTTGACATGCAAGATAGTTATGTCAACATGCAACATAACTATGTTGACATGCAAGAAAACTGCAATCAAAAAAGAGTTATAAAAAATCTCAAATATCGCCAACATGTGACATCCAAGATGCTAGATACGCTACCTATTGATGTAAACATGCAACTTATTTATGTTAACATGCAACTTCTTTATGTCGACATGCAACTTATTTATGTCAACATGCAACTTAGTTATGTTAACATGCAAGATAAATATGTTGACATGCAACATATCTATGTCAACATGCAACTTAGTTATGTTGACATGCAACTTATAAGTTGCATGTCAACATATTTATCTCGCATGTAAACATAAATAAGTTGCATATCGACATAAATAAGTTGCATGTTGACATAAATAAGTTGCATGTCAGCATATTTATCTTGCATGTTAACATAAATAAGTTGCATGTCGACATAGAAAGATAACATCTAGCATCTTGGATGTCACAGACGGGCGATTTTTTGAGATTTTGTATAATTCATATCAGATTGCAATTTCTTGCATGTCAACATAGTTATGTTGCATGTTGACATAACTATCTTGCATGTCAACATATTTATCTTGCATGTCGACATATTTGATAGAAAAATAACTTGCACACAAGGGCAGAGATATGCCACCAGGATTATATATTATATTTTTTTGTAAAAGTGTGTATCCTTCTTGGAACTCATTAACTGTATGGCTCATGAGTTAGGATTTTAACAGACCATTTGAATCCACTCTTTAATATAAAGCAGGTCTTTCCGTTAAAAACAGAATTGCAGAAATAAATTACACAAACTGCTAACGCAGTTTACGTATATCATCTACAATGTCGCCACCTTCATATCCCACACGAATCACAAAAGAAAGCATTAATTTCTTAATCATTGTTTAAATGATAAAATCTCGAAGACAAAAAATACAAATTCTTTGTACATCTATAACCATGCAACAGTCCATATTCACGTTCATGCACATTTATATATTGTTATATGTTTTACGGTGCAATCGTTGTGGCGAACGCAGCATGAATTACACATACTTTGCATAATTGTCAACTTACTGTTAGTTAGAACCATTTTAACAAGGCCTTGGACTTTGGACTTTCAATAGGACGTAACTATCTATTTCTTGAGTCAAAACAAGTGAAAAATGATGCTGGCTTCAGGTGAAATTTTCACCGATTGAGTAGTCTTAGCTCAAAAGCCAGACAAATAGTGTTGATTTCAAAGAGGAATGGCTGAGTGGCCTACAATGAAATAGACAGGCCTATGTCACAGTCACATTGCAGTTTGATACCAACTACCCAAAGTCCAAGCTCTTGTTAAAATGGTTCTAGTTATCAACTAACATCATCGAATTTGAGAGAGAGAGAGAGAGAGAGAGAGAGAGAGAGAGAGATTTTGAAGCATATAACCCAATAATTTCATAAAAGAGGAGGGACACAAAATGGGCGTGTCTTATAGCAGAACCGAAAAAACGGTATTGGGTGCAGCGCGTAGTAATATTACATAACATGCGCTACATGAAAAATAGTTGTTTTAAAATGTTGAAGTGTACAAATTGGAAATAATATAAGTAATAAGGAATCATTCTTTGAATATTATGAGCTCGAGGTGAACATTTCGGTCGGAGCATGAGTCAAATATATCATAAAGCCCTTCGGGCTTTATCGGATTTGACCCCGCTCCAATTGAAATTATCACCTCATAATACTCAAAAAATGATTTCTTAAATGATACTTTCGTCGTTTAGATAAAGGATTTTTTTTATGGAGACTTAAAGTCTTCTAAATTCTAGTTCCTCATTTCTGTAAGACAGTTTACATACCAGTATCAGTAACATACTATAGTCTGTCCCA